>NW_026594015.1:0-8394 GCF_907164565.1 Psammomys obesus | reverse complement strand
TGTGTGTGTGTGTGTGTGTGTGTGTGTGTGTGTGTGTGTGTGTGTGTTTGAATGCCTTTTTCTCATTTTTCAGACACTGACCTGAGAGCTGAGAATACAAAACATTCCTCACAAACATCAGGGCCCTGCAAGGCTGTCTCCCTTGCTATAGCCCAGGCTATCAGGTCCAGCTCAGAGCACTATTTGGAGAACTAGGCACAGGACACATACAATGGAATGTTCATTCCAAACTATCTGTCTCAATTAATCTGAGCTGAGGTTGTCTTATTGTGCTTGTGCCTTTCCTCCTCTTGTTGGCAAACGTCTTGTGATGTTGATGCACAGTGAGCTCATTATAGCCGACGAAAATCTTTTAATTTTCACACATTACTAAACTGGTTCTCTCCCAGGCAGAAACGGAGCAGTTGAAGGTACAACTATACAGCTCTATACAGACTTCAGTTAAGTTCTGTATTTGGGGGGGGGGTATGCACGAGTCTCTCTCTCTGTCTCACTGTGTGTGTGTGTATGTGTAGGACAAAGGTCAATGTCAAGCTTCTTCTTCAATGACTCTCTGTCTTAGCTTTTAAAGATTTTATTATTTGCCAGGCAGTGGTGGCACACCCCTTTAATCAGAGCACTAGGGAGGCAGAGGCAGGTGGATCTCTGTGAGTTCAAGGCCAGCCTGTCCTACAGAGGACAGCCAGGGCTACACAGAGAAACTCTGTTTTGAAAAACCATATGTGTATGTGTGTGTATACATATACACATATGCAAATATGCATATATATATGGCTTATGTATACTCATATATGTGTGTATATATACATATACATGTACACACACACACACATATATATGTGTGTGTGTGTGTATAATGTGAGTGTGTGTGTGTGTGTGTGTGTGTGTGTGTGTGTGTGTGTGGTATAGGTGCATCTGACTGCAGTGTCCACAGAAGCCAGAAGAGGGTGTTGGATTCTTTGGAGCTAAATTTACAGGTGATTGCTAAGCACAGAATGGATGTAGGTGCTGGGAACTGAGGTCTGGTCCTCTACAAGCGCAGTACATCTTCTTAACCGATGAACCATTTCCCCAGGCCCTCTGCTTACTTTTTAAGAAAGCCTTTCATTGAGACTGGAGCCTATCAAGTTGGCCAGGCTGACTGTGCCATGACCACCGGGACCATCTTGTCTCTACAGCACCCCCCCCCAAGTGCTAGGATCATAGCAAGCATATATGATGGTGCACCTAGAGTTTTACGTGGAATCTGGGGTCTGAACTCAGGTCCTCATGTTTGTTTGGTATCTCCCCAGCCCCATTACGCCACCTTTTTATGTCTAATTCACCATTCTGGCCCTGGCTACCCTTTCTCTACCCCCAAGTCAGGGATGTTAAAGCCTCAGATGGGATTGTACCTGGAGGAAGGGTCAGTACCACCCCTGCATTCCTGCTCCACTGGGATTCTACCCCCTCTCTCCCTCTCCCACTCTCTCTTCCCCCCTTTCCCCTTTCCTTCTCACTCCCCTCTCCCCTCTCTGTCTCCCTCTCCCTCTCTCTGTCTCTCCCTCTCTCTGTGTGTGCATGTTTGTGTGTGTATTTGAATACAAGTACACATACACATGCAGCTACACAGCACGTGTGTGGAGATCAAATGATATGTCAGGTGCTTTCCACCTTTTGCTTATTGAAGAGGCTCTCTTTCTGACTTAGAATTTTATCAAGTATTCGGGCTGTCCATTCCTTGAGTTTCCAGAAATTCACCCACCTCTGCCTCCATGTCCTCGTCAATAAGATTACAGGTGTATGCCGCCATGCCCAGCTGTTTGCCTGGGTCCTGGGGATCTGAAAAAAAGTGCTTTTTCCACTTACTATTCTCCTCAACCCTGAATCAACATTTTTTGAGTCCAACTGTTCATTGATTGTTATGCCAAATGCCCCAAATTTCAAATACAAGGATATAAAATGTCTTGAAATCTGTGTCTCTTCCATGCAACAGTTCAGGGATCCTGAATTAATCAATTAAATGAAGGTGAGGGTATAACATGCCCAGTAGTAGAACATATACTAAGCATGCACAGTGCCCTATGTTCAATTCCTAGCACCAAAGAAAGAAGAAAAATGAATCTTTAAATTTAACTTTTAGCATTTATTTACTGTGTGTGTGTGTGTGTGCATGATGCTTGTACTCACACTGTCAGGAGTTAGCTCACTTCTCCTGCTATGTTGGTCCAACATCTGAACATAGGTCATCCTGCTTGGTTGCAGTTCCTTTACTCATTGAGCCATCCCTAGGATGCTTCAATGCACAAAGGGCCGAGTCCCTTCAACTAGAACTGACCTGAATGCCTCCTCCTTGCTTGCTAGTTTCCATGGTACCAGAAGGTGTCTTGCAAGCTACCAAAAGAGGGAAGCAACCAACAGTCCCATGACACCGATGAACCACAGTGATAACCAGCATGGCACACATACCTTGGGCATTTAACAACATCTCTTTAATTGGACTTAAGACCCACTCAACGAGGGAAAATACTCTTGTGACTGGGAACTAGTCAACTCCCCACAGCTGGTCTTAGATAAAAACCTACAATTACCACTTTACCAACAGCATAAGCCCTGCCTACACACTATTTGTCTTTACACCCACAGATAATTGCATTCCTCACCCATCATCAAGGAAAGTTTTCAACAGACAGAAACTGTTACAAAAATCACAGCCAATCAAAATGCAGAGTTGTAGAGCCCAGACCCAATGGATACATCTACAAAACAACTCCCAACATTTAAAGTTCAGGGAACATTGTTAAAGAGAGGTAAAAAGATTGCAAAAGCTGGAGGATCAGGGAGCTTGCTGTGAGACAACAATCTCCTAGTGATGCCAGAAGATATACCCAGACAGTCTTACCAGCATGACTGCCTAAACATGAGCCAAACAAGGACAACAGACATGCCAAAGCAGGCAGGAGAAAGACAAGGCCTTTACTCCACACAAAGAACTATAGGCAACTCATGCTTGCTGAGAGTGGAAAATGAAGGAAAGCACACCAATTCCTTTTCCAATGTCAAGTGAACATCCCTGAAAACATGCATACAGGTAACATTACACAGACTGAGCAGGCTATATTTATTAATATACCTGTATGTAAATACACATATATGTAAGTAACAGCAATAATTTAAAAGAGGCCATCAATTTGAAAGAGAGCAAGGAAGGGTATATGCGAGGGTCTGGAGGGGAGAAACGAAAAGGGGGAATGATGTAATTACATTACAGTCTAAAAAAAACTTAAAAAGTGTTTTCAGTGAATCCCCAGCTCAAGGGTTGCAGCATGCACATGCGTATATGTATGTGTATTCCTACATGAGGTTGAGCCTAGAACTCCTGCATACTAATGAATTGCTCAACCAGTAAGCTGCATTCCCTAGTTATCTCTTTCCAAAGTTATTAGTGTGAGTGCGCATGCCTGCATGTGCGTGTGTGCGAGTGTGTGTCTCCACCGTAGCATAGTTGTAAACGTCAGAGGACAGCCTTCAGGAGTCAGTTCTTTTCTTCCACCTTTTGGTTCCAGGGGTCAAACTCGGGCTGTCAGCCTTGAGACAGGCACTGTTAGCCACCGAGCCATCTCACCAGCTCCAACCTTTGTTTGCTGAATTCATTGGTTTCTTCTTTTGTCCTGTTGACCCTTACTTCTTTTCCTATAACCTTAAGGCATTGGCTTCAGCACAGCCCACCTGTTCATCGGACTCACAGCTCTCTCCAGGGGACAAGATTCCTGCTGACACATAAGAACGCACCTCCCAGAGCTGCTCAGAGCATTTTCCTGGAATATGTTTAAATACAATTATTAATGTTACCATGATAATTTACAACCAATATAGGGCCAGAAGGTTTACACGTTTCTTTCTTGTGAAATTTCATTTTACAAATAAACTGTCTAAGAAAAAATATTAAACTACTCTTTTATGGGAAGAACCATAAATTCTGCCAGTGGCACCATCCAGACCCAGAGCCTTCTGAACTATAGATACAATGATCCCAAGATGCTAAAAGCCTTCCTCGTTATCAGTTCAAGGAGGGAGCTCATGTCACTGATACAGAGATAGCATGAGTGGCCTTTGTGATGATTCAGTGTGATGCGTGGTTTGGTCAACTGGGCTGTCTTAGCTACTTTCCTATTGCTGTGAGGAAAGCCACTTATGAATACAACAGTTTATTTTATGATTGCAGTCCTGGGGATTAGAGTTCATGTTCGAAGAGGCAGCAGGCAGCAGGTGGCTGGCCCAGCAGCTGAGAGCACACATCTCTCCCAAACCACAAAAAGGAAGCAGAGAGAATGCATTATTTTGATACCCCAAAGCCTGCCCCCAACCCCAGCACTGACACACCTCTTCCAACAAAGCCACACTTCCTATGCCACCCCAAAAAGGCCACCAACTGGGACCAAGTATTCAAATGTCTGAGACTTATGGGAGACATCTCATTCAAACCACCATGTGGACATACTCTAGATTCACTGGAGAAAAAGAGTCTCAATGAGGGATTTTCCAGGTCTGTTTGAGCTGTTGGTGTGTCTGTAGGAGAATGTCTTGATTGCACTGATTGATGTGAATAGACTCAGTCTACTGTGAATATCACCGTCCCCTGTTTGGGTACCTAGAATTTTGAGCTAGGATAAACCCTCTTCCTCTACTTTGCTTTTTTATTTATTTTATTTTTGTCATAGGATTTTCTTATAGCAACACATAGAAATGAAATGAGGATACTTAGGATGTGTGTACATTGTCTTTTCCAAAAGTCCTGCATTTCATCTGCCTTCAAGACAGCCAAATCAGAGCTGAGACAGAATGAGGTATCAAAGCTTGGCAAGAAAAATGGAATTCAGCAGGAGTTTGACCATCCTGAAAGAAAAAAAAAAAAAGATCTAAATAGAGATACTTGTGTCCCTCCCTTTAGCTATCAGCATACTGAAACAACAGACCCCCAGGAAAATAGAATTTCTTCATGAGTCTCATGCTGGCAGAAGGAAAAGGCTGGAGCCTGGTGCTAACCAGAAGGGGCGCTTGTCTCCTAGCAAGGGAGTTTAACACAGTTCTGATAACTTATCCGACCACCTTGCAGGGAAGCCTAGAAGGCAGTCCTGTTTGTGTGTTTGACTGTTGTTTTATGTTTGGTCTTTTTGAGACAGGATCTCATTTAGCCCAGGCTGGACTGGGACTCGCTATGTAGTTAAGGCTGGCCTGAACTCCCTGTCCCTCTGAGGGCTGTGGTTACAGACTGCTGAAGGCAGCTCTTGATATGCACATGACACCTTTGTTCTCAGCTTGCTAGAGCATCAGTGGTGCTATGTGTGTCCCTTGCACAATACTTCCTCCCAGGAAAAAATAGAATTTAATGAATCTTTTAGCAATTACAAACTCACAAGTTGATAATAAACACTTTTTGTTTTGTTTTCTTAACAAACATTAAAACATTCAGAAACAGCTCTTCTGGGAATTGTTGTGATTTTTAGAAATATTATTGTGAATCAAATTATCAATTCCAACAAATTTGGAAAGGGGATGTGTTCTCTAAGAAAATTATCTCTGGATGTTTGTTGATCACTTTATCAGCGTCCTCAGTAAATATTGTCCTCTTATCAATGATTCCTATGTAGTCATCAAAGCAGGCCTTGTTGGCTAAGTGCTTATCATAATTTCAAATTTTTCACTAACCAGGCCTGGCCACCTGCCTTAATTTCCATTAAGAGTGTGTTATTTGGGGCTGGAGAGATGGCTCAGCAGTTACAAGCACACTTGAAGTTCTTGCTGAAGATCTGAGTTCGGGTCCCAGCACCTGTGTAAGACGGCTCACAACCACCTGTATCTCTGGCTGAAGGGAATCTGATGCCTTCTTCCAGCCTCCACACCTGCACTCATGTGCACACAGACAGGCACACATACACATAGTTTAAAAAAAAAAAGAAAAGAAAAGAAATAGACTTTCAAGTTTCCTGTTCTGTCATGTTTTTAAAGCCCTGTGAAGACCGGCAGATTCTATCTACAGAATGTTTCACAAAACTCCAGCTTCTCTCTGCACCTGTAGAACATTTTTGTCTTTTTTCTTCATTTTTAAGGTCTGCTGTTATTTTCTCTAGGTGCACACATATATCTCTACGTGTGCCACTTGCATGTGGGCTCCTTTGGAGAATAGGAGAATGCATTGGATGCCCTGGAACTGGAGTTACAGGCGGCTGTGAGTGGCCAGACATGGGCACTGGGAGTAGAACATGGGTTGCCTATAAGAGCAGCAAGTGCCCTTAACCACTGTGCTATCTCTCCAGCCTCTTGGTCTTACTTTCCTAGTGAAAATAATCTACTGATCCTGTTCGCAAGAGGAACATGGACTGCAAATCATTACCCTGGTGGTATCTAATCTGGATTCTGTTTGCTTCATAACCCTCCTTAATGGCAGTTGAGTACGTACCTAAAATGCAGACCCTGCTTGTCCTATCTGGAGAGTCCTATCTTTGTTCAAGAGGAGCAATGAAACAATAAACATTTAGTAGACATGAAAATAGGTGGGGAAGACTGGGAAAGTACCTGAATCAGCAAAGTTCTGGCTGCATAAGCAGGAGGCCCTGAGTTTGGTCTGCAGAATGCATGTGATGAGTGCCAGGTATAACAGTATCCACTTTCAGCTCCAGAGCTGGGGAGGTAGAGCAGATGCCTAGGGGATCCTCTGGCCAGAGAGCCTAATTAAATCAATGAGTTCTCACAAATAAGAGGGAATACACCTGAGGAAGGACTCTTGAGGGTGACATCTTGCTACACACATGCACGCACACACACCATGCACACACACATTCACAGTACATACACTACATGTTGAACACCTTTCTGAGTGTCTCCTGAGTCTTTGCCCTTAAACAGCTTAGCAGGGGAGAGGATAAAACCAGGGCTGAACTGACCTCCTACAATTTGACCCCCCCCTCACCTTCTCAACTAACAGCTTACATGTGAACTAAAATAAGCTAGTGAGACGTCTGGCTTGTGTGGCCCAGCTCAGGCAGATAAAAACTAGTGCAATCCACTTCCTACCAGAACTACAGCGAAAAGGCACAGATGTTTTTAGCCAACAGGGGCAGGCAAGGGCCACAGCTAAAAGGTCATACGTACATATGAATGGAGGCAGATATTTCTCAAAAGACACTGGAGTGGACTGGGTGTCCAGGAAGAAAGGGACAAGCAGAGGATAAGGGATTAACCACAACCTGCAGCTTAACTCAATAGAAAGTGTAGGGGGTCCTCATCTGAAAGGAGTACTTTTACAGTTAGGTGAATTTCTTTATGAGCAATCTACAGCATTGTAATTCATTGCATTCAAAGGACTGTTCAGCAGTAGAACACTTGCCTTGAATTCTCTTGGTTAGGGTCATGGCCCAGCAGTAAAGTACCTACCTAGAATTCCCCAGTAGTGGAGTTAGGGTAGGAAAGGAGCTGAAGAGAAGTAGAATGTTTTCCTAGAATCTCTCAGTGAGGGGGTTTGGCTCGGTGGTATAGCATTTGACTGGGATGCAAAACAAAACAAAACAAAACGGCTCTTAGTTCCATCCTAACACCACAAAAATAAATAAATAAATAAATAAATAAATAAATAAATAAACAAACAAACAAACAGAGATAAGTTGTAATCCTTGCATCACTCCTTTAGTAATGAATAAGAAAGCCACAGTGTGTGTGTGTGTGTGTGTGTGTGTGTGTGTGTGTGTGTGTGTAAAAGAGTAAGACAGAGAAAAGAAGAACCAGGTAATGCATGATCTTAGAAGGCCTAAGATAAAAATTGGTTTATTTTTATTTTGAACCATTGTGTTCAGAGAGTACATGTTCACAGTACATATGTATAACAGGTAGATCATGCTTCCTTAGGTCAGGGACTCTGGCCTAATTTGTCAGTTCTGTAATGAAAGACAGAAGTTCCCAGGAAGTATTAATTGATCCACTAGAATCTATACACTGAACACTTTTTAAAGCATACACACACACAAAATCCAAAGACCTATGCTCGCCATTCATCTGGCTACATAAATCATTCACTGTGTTGCAGTGATCTTTTCAAAAAACGATCTTTTCAAAGCCAGGATAGTCCATTTCCAGTTATCTGTGTCAGCGGGGAACAGGAATGCCTTGAATAATGAAACACAAGAGTAATCTATACATTTAATTTTAGTAGTTGCTTCCAGCCCACGAGAAAGTTTCCCACAGTGTTTGTTGCTGTTCTCCCTGCCCTTTTCTCTCTCTCTAGTAAGGCAAATATCATCCAAAAGTGTCTTCAGCAGGGAGAAAAGCTAGAATTTAGAGCAGTAGTTCTCAACCTGTGAATTGAAACCCTTTGGGGGGGGGTCACGTATCAGATATCCTGCATATCAGATATTTGCACTA
>NW_026594014.1:1835067-1946079 GCF_907164565.1 Psammomys obesus | reverse complement strand
TGTGTTACCATTATTTCCTTCTTGCTCCTGAAGCTTTCTCTCACATTGTGCAGTTTGACAGAAACCAGCTGCTTTTGGAGAATAAAGGACAATGGAGAAGATAGAGGTTTACGGGATAACTGTGAGTTTTTTCTTTTTGTGAATCAGACACTACAAGAGGAAGATTTTTATAATAAAGTACTTGATTTTGGGTAAATATTAGCTTATTAATTTCCTGCATAAATGTCAAGAATTAGAAATCTGTGCTTCTGTAGAGTAACTCTGAAAGTTTCTGTCCTGTGTTTCCCTCTGAAACATTAGGAAGTACAGAAAAATCCCCCTATATTTAATATTATCTTAATATTTTCAAAGGCATTTCATTGTAGTGTGTGTGGATTTCTTATATTAGAATCCAATTTCATAAGCTGTAAGGTGAAAGAGACAGGTTACTCTTTTCTGTTTCCTCATGGATCTCCTTATGTGGAAAGTTGCCATTGCATAGAGTCTCATTATCTGACATAAAAATACAATCCACACGACTGGCATGAGTTCAATATGAATAGGGTATCTTATAATGTGTCTTCAAGTGTCTGCCAAGAATTCCTACATCAGCACATATTCTTAAAGGTCTTTATGAGGAGGTTACTTAACTGTGGTCTTTAATAATAGTGTTTAATGTTATACATAGAAAGGCATGCGATGAGTATACATGATTACTTATGGAATATTACACATATTTTTTGTCAATATACATACACATTGCTTTAAAAATAGTTTCTTCTAGTACTTAATGTCATTATGGAGCAGAAAGTGAGTATGAAATAAACAAACCTCTCAGCTATGAGATTCAATGTCATCAAGTTTTATATTGAATCCCTTGGACATATGCTCAGTCACAGATGGGTAATGGGTAATATCAGACAGCTGATCAATATTCCTTTAGTTTATGAATAGATGCAACATTAAGTAAATTGTATGAAAACTAGCTTACTGTTCACGGAAAAGGAGGTGTTCTCAATTTGTGGAAAAGTTCTTTTATCCTGAGTGTCAGAGTTTAATAGTGGTGGTTGCAGAGCAGAGAGAGCAGGGCATCTACTGAATTTCATCCACTTTGCCGCTATGCAATGAGCCTGGGCCTTCTTTATCCATGTACTGACGTTTTCTGTTCTTTCCTCAGTCTCTGACTCACATCCCACATTACTAAATGCATTAAAACCAGTCAGCCCCAAGGCACTATGCAAATTTTGACTCTATTTGTTGCTTATATTATTGGTTTTCATATGCATTTATTGGATGGAGGGTAAACTTCAAGACATATATACGTATTTGCTGGTCAAGGCAGATGACTGACTTTCATGATTGGAGTTACTGTATACTTATTTATGGCAGAGAGAAGTGTTTATTTTCTTTATACTTTCACATCAGAGTCTATCATCGGCAGGCAGAAGGACTGGAACTGATATGGAGGACGTGGAGAATAGCTTGCCCTCTTTCCATAGAAGATTCAGCCTGTTTTCTTATACCAATCAAGGGCCACTTGCTAAAAGGTGGCACTACTCCGTGTAAACTGAGCTCTCCCATTTCAACAATCAAGGAGAAGTCCCACAGGCTTGTATACAGGCCTACCTCATGGAGGGATTTTCATGATTAATATTCTTTCTTCCCTAACTTGTGTCAACTGAACACTAAAATTATCCAACACAGCCATGATTCATAGGATGGCCTTAGCCTCCTGAGCCCAAGAATTCTTGCTTCAGCCTTTCTAAGAAGCTGGACTTGCAAAAATGTTCTCTTGCCTTTTATGCTCTATCTTACCAGTTT
The DNA here is from genome assembly GCF_907164565.1 of Psammomys obesus. Taxonomy (NCBI): domain Eukaryota; kingdom Metazoa; phylum Chordata; class Mammalia; order Rodentia; family Muridae; genus Psammomys; species Psammomys obesus. Next base: position 1,944,279 of record NW_026594014.1, on the reverse strand, counting down.
CCAGAGAACCTCAAGTATACTATAAATATTTTGTGTATAAAATTTTTCAGACTTTTTTGTATGAGCTGTCTCTAATTGAATTTACTTTACTCCTTCAATAGTGACCATATAAATAGATAGAAGTTTTTATCACTTTTGTGGCCATATTAAATTTCCATTGTCTAATGGACACAAGTCACAAATAAATATTTCTGAAAGTAGCTTGTTTTGCTCTCTGTTCTCTAAAATATCTATACAAAACAATGATACATAATATCATCTGCATTTGTATAATTAAACACAGCCTCACTCCAAGACATTAAAAGAAACATGTCGTGGTTTAGTTACCAATAGAGCTGAGGTCATAAAAAGACAAGACAAACTAGGAATCACAGCACACAGATATATGGTCATGATCCATGTAACATGTTGGTCAATGACAGACCACAGACATGATTATGTATATAGTATAGCCTGGGTGTGCAGGAGGGAAGACCATGTGGTTGTGTGTATGTATATTCTACAGGAATTATGATGAAATTGCCTAATGATTGATTTCTCTGGACCTCTTAATCATCTTGAAGCTGTTGAGGGATTATTAGAATGAGAATTACTCATTAGAAAGGGGAGTACTTTCTGTAAATATTATAGATTGCTGTAAATTAGGAAATATGTAGAAAACAAAAAACAACTGTAAACTATGAAGTATCACCATCCAGAAATGACCTTTATTAGTATTTTAGTAGATTTCTACATTTTTCTTTTGCTCATTATTTGTTTTCCCACAGAGCTTTCAGCAGCTTTCTGCTTATTAGCCTCTTAAATTCTTCTCACACAGTATGTCTGTATTCAGCCTACTCTCCCTCTCCTCCCCACCTTCCACTTTCTTATACCTCTACTTATACAGTTCTACCTCACCTTCCACTTTCTTATACCTCTACTACTCCTCCACCCTCCTTCATGAAAGAGTAGGCCTCCCAGGGCTACCAACTGAACATGGCATAAGAAGGCACAATAAAACTAGTTACAAATCTTCATTTCAAGGCTGGGTGTGGCAACCAAGTATGAGGAAAAGGGCCCCAAGAGCAGGCAAGATAGTCAGACACCCCTAATCCCACTGGTAGGAGTCCTACAACCACACCAAGTTAATCTTAGCATATATGCAGAGAACCTAACAGACGCATTCCTGCTCCTTAATTGCCACTTCAGCTTCTAGGAAACACTATCAACCCTGCTTAGTTGATTCTGTGGGCTGTGTTCTCCTGATGCCTTTAACCCCATATCTCCTACAATGCTTCCTTCCACTTTTCTGAATGGTTCCCTGAGTTCAGCCTGAAGTTTGTGTGTGAATTTTTGCATCTCCTCTCATCTCTCATTGGGTTTTGAAGACATGTTTCTGATGATGATTGGGCTAGACATTGATACGAATATAGCAGCATTTCATTAAGAATCATTTATTTCAGACCATTTCTGACAGTCCGTGCTTGTTTAGTCTCTGCTCTAGGACCAGAGCAGCAACAGAGCAAGCACGGGACACTGGGGGGTGGAAGTGCAGCTGTCACATCGTTCAAAGGTTACAAACCAAAATGTCTATATAAGTTGATTTCTTGTATGGTAACATTTTAATAAACTTTGGCCAGTTCTTATAGAAGAAATTATTTCTCTGTCTATTTCATATTATTGTTGTTATAATGTTCTTTTGCAATGTATACACCTTACTCTTGTTCATTCAAATGCTGATTTCTCCCCCCTTTCTCTGGTTTCAATCCAGATATTGCATTGTGGTACTTATTCTAAGCATCTTGTCTCAACTTGGTGTAAACTTCCAAATAAAGCAACTAGACACAATGTTGAGCAGGGAAAGGAAGTAGGTGGGAGAGGGGAGGAGCCAGAGGGCAGGAAATGAGTGGGAGGAGAAGGAGCTAGAGGAGAGCTAGGAGAGCAGAGCCTGAGGAGAGATCTTGGAAGTGCATGGAGAGATGGGCTGAACCTAAGATATCACTAAAAGCAAGTATAATGTGGAAAATCTAAATGTTAGGAAACTATGAGGGCTTGGAGGTTTAGGATGGAGTAAATATTGCCCAGCATTGTGTTCTGGTCTCTGTGTGGTGATTTGGGTATACAGCTGTTTAGGTTTAACAGCAGCATTACCAGAAGATAAATCAATAGTAAATATTAATCACCACGTACAACATATTATTTATTGAGAAATACATAAAACTAGATTTTTAAAGCTGCTATATGAGCAAAGTTAAATTTTTCCTCCTAAGGTCTAAATTAAGAGAAAGTAGTTTTCCATATTAAGAAAAGAACAATTTTTATTTTTTAGATTTGCTTGGTTCTATTCTAGGTCTCTGAGCAATCCATCTCTGGTTCCTGCCATCTAGGCAGTTTCTGGTATGAGCTACCCCTTTGTGGATTGGGTTTTTAATTCCTACCAGTCATTGCTTGGCCACTTTAAATGGGTCTGAACCACCATTACCCAGCATATCTAGTAGGCAAGACAGATGTGAGCAAAGGGTTTTGAGGCTATGTTTTGAGGCTCCTACCACTAAGAGTCTTGCCTAGTTATAGAAGATAGTTGGTTCAGGCTCTGTAATCTCTATTACTAGAAGGCCTCACTAGGTTTATTGCTATAGCTTCCAAGAAGTTTCAACTGTACAAAGTATCAACATCATGTCTCCATCTTCCAGTCACTTATCCCTCCACTTATTCCCCCTGTCTTCCCCTCTTCCACCCCTCCTTTTCCTATCCCAACCCACCCTCTTTCATCCATAGAATCTGTTTTATTTTCCCTTCCCAGAACAAATCACTTTCTTATGGTTTTAAAATTTTAAATTAAGATTAATCTGTTGTGTTCTCATAAGATTAATGATTTATTTTATTATTTTTTAATATCTGTTGAGACTTGCTTTGTGAGTGATTATGTGGTCAGTTTTAGAGAAAGTTCCATGAGGTGCTGATAAAAGGATATATCTTTTGTGTTTTGGTGAAATGGCCTATATATATCCATTATGTTCATTTGGTTTATAACATCTGTTGGCTCCAGTGGTTTTGTTGTTGTTATTGTCTCTATGACATGTCTTTTGGTCAGAGTGGTGTGTTGAAGTCTCCCACTATTGATGTGTGAGTATTGATGTATGATTTATGCTTTAGTGATTATTTTTGTCTATCAATTTTATTTCATTGATTACAGTTTATTAACTTTGTATCCCAGCTATAGCCCTGTCCCTTGTCCCTTCCCAACTTGAGTTCTGATTTTGTAAGCAGAAGGATGGATTTTATTTTCACATATATTCTGTTACCCTATTTCTAGTTCTTGGAGAATTACTGAGAGTTATCAGACTGTTAATTCCTGTTATTTTGTAATTGTTGGTGTGATGTGGTGTGTGTGTGTGTTCTGATGGTGTAAGGTGTTTGTTGTTGTCTCTATTGGTGTGGTTAATCTTGGCTTGGAGTTTCTTTCAAGTGCCTTCTGTAGGGGTGGATTTGTGGATAGACATTGCTTATATTTGACTATTATGTGATATCTTGGATTTTCTATTTCTTTCTATGGTAATGGGAATGTTTCCTGTGTAGCTCATTTGGGGCTGACATCTGTGATATCTTAGCATCTGCAGGACACATTTTCAGACCCTTCTCATTTTTTGTTTCAATTGAGAATTCAATTGAGAACATTTAAAGAATCTGCCTTTCTTTGTTAAATTCCTTTTCCCCTTGCAGCTTTTAATATTCTTTCTTTATTTTGAACATTTAGTGTTTTGATTATTTTGCAGCAAGGGGATGTCTTTTTCTGGTCCAAACTATTTGGTGTTCTGTAACCTTCTTCTACCTTTAGGTGCAAGAGATATGCCTTTTGTTCCTGTCTTTTCTTCATGCACTGCCCCCACTCTCATTGCCTGCCCAGCCAACTCTTGGTGAATCCTCCTTTCCTCCCTACCAGGTCTTAGTTCCCAACTCTGACAGAGGGCTTCTTAATTATTATCATTTTGTAACATTCTATGATATTGTGGAAAGTATTTTCTGGGTCATTGAGTTGGAATTCTTTTCTTCATTCTATTCCAATAATTCTTAATTTTGTATTTTCATTTTGATACAGATTTCTTGATTGTTTTTAATCAGGTTTTTTTCAATTTAACATTTTATTTGAACAATGTATCTCTTTCTTCTCTTATGTCTTTAATGCCTGAGATGCTCTTTTTCAAATATTGTAGTCTGTTGATGAAAATGATCTCGGTAGTTACTGTTTGCTTACCTAAATTTTCTTTTTCTAGAATTCCCTCACTTTGTATTTTCTTTATTGCTTCTATTTCCAATTTCAAATCTTAAACACTTTGTTTCCTTTAGTTATTTGGTTTTTGTTAGTGGTGTGTTTATTTGTTTTGTTTTCATTTAAAATGTATTAATTTTCTCCAAGTTTTTTTGTCTTTTTCTTGATTTATTTAAGAAATGTATTCATTTTCTCTTCATAGATCTTTATCATCTTCATCAAATTGGTTTTCAGTTCTTCTTCTTGTGCTTCAGCTGTGTTGGAATATTCAAAACTATCTGTAGTAGGATATCTGGGTTCTGGTGCTGACATATTACCTTGACTGTGGGTGGTGGTGTTTTTACCTGGTATCTAGGCATTTGGGATTGGGGAGATTGTACATCTGTGTGCCTATTTTTGAGTTTGTCTATTTTGGATTGGCATTTTGTTTCTTGGTTTCTATCTCCGGAATGTCCTTTTGGCCAAAGTAGTCTGAAGTTGTGACTAACATCTCAACCTGAGTTAGGGACTAGAATTCTCATGGCCAAGATGGCCTTTGAGTGAACAGGGAAATTTTACCTGTGTTAAAGTTTGGGACACAGTCATGAAGAGGAGTGGAAGAACTAGAGATTGAGGAGCCGGGGGGACAATGAGAATTTTCTTTATGGATGTAGCCTACCAGATGTTCTGTCTTCCAGTGTGGCCTGTTGTCAATTCAGGAGGTCTGTGTCAGAGTTGGGAGCTGAGACCTGGTGGGGGAAAAGGAGGGTTCATTGGGGGTAGGCTGGGCAGGGGATGAGAGTGTGGGGACAGTCCATGAACAGAAGGCATGCCTGGAGTGCTGGTGGACAGTGTAGCTTTTGCTAGAGCAAGAAGTCTGTCCCATAACTTGAGAACAGTACACCTTGACAAGGAGGGAGGGGCAGTTGGTGGATGGGTGGGTTGATACTGAGAGTGAGGGGAGTCAGCGGTCACTCAGCTTACATGGATTTACTACATCAAGCTAGGCCTCCACTCAAGCATGGGGGCAAATGCTCAAGATGTTAGTTAGATCAGGTTATTCATTTAAAAGTTTTTTTAATCCATAAATTTTCTTATTCATGTTCTTCCTTATCTAAAAATTTGAGATTTTGCTGTAGTTTAATTTTCTTTTTACTTTCCCCCATTTCATCAAAAATAGATTATTTTTCATACAAAATATTCTGATTACAGCTCCCTTTTTACTATACCTCCAAGTTTCTCTCTATGTATTATCCCATCTGAATTTACTTCATTTATGCTCTTATTAAAAAGAGCAAGCTCTAGGAGATAACAAACAAAATAAAGAAAAATATATTAAGATAAAAAATAGGAAAGTTGGACAAGGTAAACTAACAGGAGAAAAATAGCCCCCAAGGGAAAGTACAAAAGTCAAGAGATCTACTCATTCACATAATCAGGAGTTTCATGCTCATTCTCAACCAAATTTTATAATATGTATGTAGAGAATTTGGTGCTAAACTATGTTTGCTATGTGTTTTTGCTTTATTCTTTTTGAGTTCATATGAGTTTTGCTTAGTTGATTTAGAGGTCATTGTTTTATTGGTGTCCTCCCAAACCTCTTGTTCTTGCACTCTTTTCTTTGCCATGTCCATGGGGTTCCCCAAACTCTGACAAGATGGATTTAATAAAGACATCTAAATTGAACTATGTGTTCCAAGGTTTCTCTCGCATTCTCTCTTTCTCTGCTTCATGTCTGTTTGTGTTTCTCTGTATTTTTCTACCCACAGTAGAAGAAAGCTTCTCTGATGATGACTGAAGAAGGCACTGATCCATGAGTAAAGGAGAATACCATTAGAGGTATATTATTCTTACTTTATTTTAGACCAACAATATTTGTTTTATCCTAAGTGTCTGGAAAATCTTTCAGGGTTTCTTAGCCACCCAAGTTGTGTAAACATGGATTCTATTTCATGGAGTGGTCCTTAAGTCAAAATTTTGTGTCATGTTTTGTAGGGAGAACAGGTTGTAGATCAAAGCTTGTGTGATTGAGTTGGTGGTTAAGTTTCTCTTTGGAGGCCTTTCTACACCCAAGACAGAAGAATATCAGGGTGAAGGTTTAAGGAGAGAGCAGCTTGACCTCTCTATGTTCAGTAAGTTTTGTGAGTGGTATCTTCAGTAATAGGACCTCACAGTTACTTTGCAGGAAGCAAAATATTGTTTTGCCAACAGCCTGGGCTGTTTGGGATTTCCATGAGAAAATGTGCTGTTTGGGATTTCCATTTGGCCCCCAACTTGATTGGATGCAACCAGGTTCCTGGAAGTGTCATTTGGTGAAAAGAGTTGACATTTGAGACTCTTCTCCCTTATTATTGGGAGACTACACTAAGATTGCCTTCATGTATTTTTGGAAAGTTTTCACTCTACTAGGTTTCCTTTTCATCCTCAACTGCTCTGTTTGCTCTGTCTTTGCCCACATTTCTTCCCTCAAACCAATTTCTTCTCTCCTTAAGCACTGGATTCTCCAGGTCTCATTACTCCATGGCCAGTCTACCCAATATATTCATTCTACTTTGCCCTTTCAATGAGATCCATGTTTTTCATCAGTTCCTTTATATTTATACCTATAATCTACAGATTGTATCTTGGTTGTCATTTATTTAGCAGCTAATATCCACATACAATTGAGTATAAACTATAAGTATATTTCTGGGTCTGAGTTATCTTATTCAGCGTGATTTTTTTCTAGTTCCTCCTAAATGCTTACAAATGATATCATGTTTTAAAAGCTGAGTAATATTCCATTATGTAAAGCTATCATGTTTTTAAAGCTATTTAACAATTGAAAGATGTGTAGTTTGTTTCCAATTTTGGCCTATTATGAATAGAGCACCAATGAATGTATTTGAGCAAGTGTCCTTGTGTTAGGATGAAGCATTCTTTAGTCATATGCCCAAGAGTTTTATACCTGGATCTTGAGGTAGAATGTTCCCCATCTTCATGAGGAACTACTATGCTGATTTTCAGAGTGTCTGAACAAGTATGCCTGTCCACCATCAATGAGTGAGTGCTCTCCTTATTCCACATCTACAGTATGATGGGCTGTCTCCTAGGTTATTGGTATCAGCGATTCTAGGAGGTATACAATGGAATCTCACTAATGTTTTGATTTGCATTTACCTGTTGACTAAGGATGGTGTGCATTTCTCAGCCATTTGAGTTTCTTCCATTGACAGTTCTCTACTTAGATCTGTGCTATACATTTTTCATGTTAGGTTTCTTTGTGTAGCCTTGGCTGTCTTGGATTTGCTTTGTAGTCCAGGCTAGCCTTGAACTCACAGAGATTTGGTTTGGTTATGAGTCTTTGTATCTGCTTTGAAAACACTGCTAATTAGAGTCTTTCAGATGCCTTCAGTAGACTCTTGTCATACATTCAATGCACATACCATCTGTCTTTCTAAACAAGGATTGATCGTCTTACCCCATGTCTGCTCTCTTGATTATCTTTTTTAGGTGTATAGATTTTATTATGTTTATCATATCTTATAGGTCTATATAAGTGAGTAAATATCGTGTTTATCTTTTTCCTTCTGGGATATTTCACTCAGGATGATCTTTTCTAGATCCCACCATTTGCCTGCAAATTTCATGATTTCCTCGTTTTTGATTGCTGAGTAGTATTCCATTGTGTAAAAATACCACAATTTCTGTATCCATTCCTTCATTGATGGACATCTGGGTTGTTTCCAGGTTCTGGCTATTACAAATAAAGCTGCTATAAACATGGTTGAGCAAATATCCCTTTTGTGTACTTGAGCAAAGTTTGGGTATATACCTAGCAGTGGAATAGCTGGGTCTTAAGGAAGCACTATTCCAAATTGTCTGAGAAAGCGCCAGATAGATTTCCAAAGTGGTTGTACCAGTTTACATTCCCACCAGCAGTGGAGGAGGGTTCCCCTTTCTCCACAACCTCTCCAGCATGTGTTGTCACTTGAGTTTTTCATCTTGGCCATTCTGATGGGTGTGAGGTGAAATCTCAGGGTCGTTTTGCATTTCCCTGATGGCTAATGAGGTTGAGCATTTCTTTAAGTGTTTCTCTGCCATTCGATATTCCTCTGTCGAGAATTCTCTGTTTAGCTCTGTTCCCCATTTTTTAAAAGGATTACTTGGTTTGCTGCTTTTCAGCTTCTTTAGTTCTTTGTATATACTGGATATGAGTCCTCTGTCAGATAAAGGGTTATTGAAGATTCTTTCCCAATCTGTAGGCAGTCGCTTTGTTTTGATGACGGTGTCCTTTGCTTTACAGAAGCTTTTCAGTTTCATGAGGTCCCATTTATTGATTGTTGCTCTTAGAGCCTGTGCTGTTGGTGTTCTGTTCAGGAAGTTGTCTCCTGTGCCAAGGAGTTCTAGGCTGTTCCCCACTTTTACTTCTAACAGATTTAGAGTATCTGGTTTTATGCTGAGGTCTTTGAACCACTTGGCCTTTAGTTTTGTGCAGAGTGATAAATATGGATCTATTTTCATTTTTCTGCATGTAGACATCCAGTTGTTCCAGCACCATTTGTTGAAGATGCTGTCTTTTTTTGATTATATGGTTTTGGCTTCTTTGTCAAAAATTGAGTATTCATAGGTGTGTGGGCTTATTTCTGGGTCTTCTATTCAGTTCCATTGATCCTCCTTTCTGTTTCTATGCCAATACCATGCAGTTTTTATTACTATTGCTCTGTAGTACAGTTTGAAATCGGGGATGGAGATACCTCCAGATGATCTGTTGTTGTACAGGATTGTTTTGGAGATTCTGGGTTTTTTGTTTCTCCATATGAAGCTGAGAATCTTTTTTTCAAGGTCTGTAAAGAATTGAGTTGGTATTTTGATGGGAATTGCATTGAATCTGTAGATTGCTTTTGGCAGGATGGCCATTTCCAAATGTTAATCCTACCAATCCATGAGCACGAGAGATCTTTCCATCTTCTGAGATCTTCTTCAATTTCTTTCTTCAGAGACTTGAAGTTTTTCTCAAACAGGTCTTTCACTTGCTTGGTTAGTGTCACCCCAAGGTACTTTATGTTATTAGTGGCTATTGTGAAGGGTGTTGTTTCCCTAATTTTTTTCTCGGCCCTTTAGTCTTTGGTTTACAGGAGGGCTTCTGATTTTTTGAGTTGATTTTGTATCCTGCCACTTTGCTGAAGGTGTTTATCAGCTGGAGGAGTTCTCTGGTTGAATTTTTGGGGTCTCTCATATATACTATCATATGATCTGCAAATAGTGACACTTTGACCTCTTCCCTTCCGATTTGTATTTTCTTGATCTCCTTTAGTTGTCTTATTGCTCTGGCTAGGACTTCAAGTACTATGTTGAAGAGGTATGGAGACAGTGAGCAGCCTTGTCTTGTCCCTGATTTCAGTGGGATTGATTTAAGTTTCTCTCCGTTGAGTTTATGTTGGCTATAGGCTTGCTGTATATTGCCTTTACTATGTTTAGATATGTGTCTTGTATCCATGTTCTCTCCAAGACTTTAAACATGAATGGGTGTTGGACTTTGTCAAATGCTTTTTCAGCATCTAAGGAGATGATCATGTGGTTTTTCTCCTTCAGTTTGTTTATGTGGTGAATTACATTGATGGATTTCCGTATGTTGAACCACCCTTGCATGCCTGGGATGAAGCCTACTTGGTCATGGTGGATGATATCTTTGATGTGTTCTTGGATTCGGTTTGCAAGTATTTTTTTTTATTAATTACACTTTATTCATTTTGTATCCCCCCATAAGCCCCTCCCTCCTCCCCTGCCGATTCCACCCTCCCTCCCCTTTCTGCATGCATGCCACTCCCCAAGTCCACTGATAGGGGAGGTTCTAATCTTCTTTCTGATCTTAGTCTATCAGTTCTCATTAAAAGTGGCTGCATTGTCCTCTACTGTGGCCTGGTAAGGCTGCTCCCCCCTCAGGGGAAAGTGATCAACAAGCAGGCCAATCAGATTATGTCAGAGGCAGTCCCTCTTCCCATTACTATGTAACCCACTTGGACACTGAACTGCCATGGGCTACACCTGTGCAGGGGTTCCAGGTCATCTCCACAAATAGTCCTTGGTTGGAGTATGAGTCTCTGGGAAGTTCCCTGTGTTCAAATTATCTTGTTCTGTTGCTCTCCTTGTGGAGTTCCCGTCCCCTCCAGCTCTTACTATTTCCCACTTCTTACATAAAATTCCATTCACTCTGCCCGACAGTTGGCCATCAGGCTCAGCATCTGCTTTGACAGTCTATACTGCAGAAGCTTTCAGAGCCCTCTGTGGCAGGTTTCAAGGTTGTTTCCTGTTTTCTTCTGGCTTTCAGAGGCCCTCTGTAGCAGGTTCCGAGGTGGTTTCCTATTTTCTTTTTCTTCTGGTGTCCACCCTCTTTGCCTTTCAGGATGGGGATTGAACATTTTAGTTAGGGTCCTCTCTTTTGCTTAGTTTGTTTAGATGTACAAATTTTAGTGGGTTTATCTAAGTTGTATGTTTATATGAGTGAGTATATACTATGCGTGTCTTTTTGCTTCTGGGACAACTCACTCAGGATGATCCTTTCCAGGTCCCACCATTTACCTGCAAATTTCATGATTTCCTTATTTTTCATTGCGGAGTAATACTCCATTGTATAGATGTACCACAGCTTATGCATCCATTCTTCAGTTGAGGGGCATCTGGGTTGTTTCCAGCTTCTGGCTATTACAAATAAAGCTGCTACAAACATGGTTGAGCAAATGTCCTTTTTGTGTACTTGAGCCTCTTTTGGGTATATGCCTAGGAGTGGTATGGCTGGATCTTGAGGAAGCGCTATTCCTTGTTGTCTGAGAAAGTGCCAGATTGATTTCCAGAGTGGTTGTACCAGTTTACATTCCCACCAGCAGTGGAGAAGGGTTCCCCTTTCTCCATAACCTCTCCAGCATGTGTTGTCCCTTGAGTTTTTTATCTTGGCTATTCTGATGGGTGTAAGGTGAAATCTCAGGGTTGTTTTGATTGGTTTGCAAGTATTTTATTGAGTATTTTTTCATCAATGTTCATAAGCGAGATAGGTCTGAAGTTCTCTTTTTTTGTTGGGTCTCTGTTTGGTTTAGGTATCAGGGTGACTGTTGCTTCATAGAATGAGTTTGGTAATGTACCTTCTGTTTCTATTTTGTGGAATAATTTGAGGAGAATTGGTGTTAGCATTTCTTTGAAGGTCTGGTAGAATTCCACGCTGAAACCATCTGGCCCAGAGCTTTTTTTGGAGGCGAGACTGTTAATGACTGCTTCAATTTCCTTGGGGGAAATAGGGCTATTCAGTCTTTCTACCTGATCTTGACTTAATGTTGGAAGATGAATCTATCAAGAAAATTATCCATTTCATTTAGGTTTTCAAATTTTGTGCCATATAGGCTTTTGTAGTATGACCTAATGATTGTTTGGATTTCCTCAGTATCTGTAGTTATATCACCCTCTTTATTTCTGATTTTGATGATTTGGATGGTGTCTCTCTGCCTTTTAGTTAGTTTGGCTAAGGGTTTGTCTATCTTGTTGATTTTCTCAAAGAACCAGCTTTTTGTTTCATTGATTCTTTAAATAGTTTTATTTGTTTCTAATTGATTGATTTCAGCCCTGAGTTTGATTATTTCCAGCTGTCTGCTCCTCTTGGGTGTATCTGCTTCTTTTTTTTCTAGGGTTTTCAGTTGGGCCATTAGGTTGTTTGTATGTGATGTTACGAATTTCTTCTGGCAGGCACTTAGTGCTATAAATTTTCCCCTGAGCACTGCTTTTAATGTGTCCCATAAATTTGGGTATGTTGTGCCTTCATTTTCATTGAATTCTAGGAAGTCTTTAATTTCTTTCTTTATTTCTTCCTTAACCCAGCTGTCATTGAGTAACATGTTCAGTTTCCATGTGCGTGTAGGCTGTTTGTTATTTCTGTTGTTGTTGAGGTCCAGCTTTAGTCCATGGTGGTCAGATAGAATACAAGGGATTATTTCAATCTTTTTGTATCTGTTGAAGCTTGCTTTCTGACCAACCATATGGTCTATTTTGGAGAAGATTCCATGAGGTGCTGAAAAGAAGGTATACTCTGTTGAGTTTGGATGAAAAGATCTGTAGACGTCTATTAGGTCCATTTGATTTAGGGACTCTGTAAGTGTTTTTATTTCTCTATTTGTTTTCTGTCTAGTTGATCTGTCCCTTGGTGAGAGTGAAGTGTTGAAGTCTCCCACTATTAAGGTATTAGGATCAATGTGTGATTTAAGCTTTAATATTGTTTCATTTACTAATGTAGGTGCTCTTGTATTTGGGGCATAGATATTCAAAATTGTGATGTCCTCTTGGTGGATTTTTCCTTTGATGAGAATATAGTGGCCTTCCTTATCTTTTTTGATTAACTTGGGTTGAAAGTCTATTTTATTAGATATTAGGATGGCTACTCCAGCTTGTTTTCTGGAACCATTTGCTTGAAAATCATTTTTCCAGCCCTTTACTCTGAGGTAGTGTTTATCTTTGTTGCATAGGTGTGTTTCTTGGATGCAACAGGATGTTGGATCCTATTTCTGCAACCATTCAGTTAGTCTGTGTCTTTTTATTGGGGAGTTGAGTCCGTTGATGTTGATAGAAATTAGTGACCAACAATTGTTACTTTTGATGTGGGGTTGGTGGTGTCACTGAGTTTCATTGCTTGTATTCTTTTGATTTTTTTGTTGTGTAGTTATCTATTTCCTCTATTTCCTTAGATGTAGTTGTTTTCTTTGGTTTGGGGTTCCCCTTCTAGTAACTTCTGTAAAGCTGGGTTACTATGTAGATATTGTTTAAATTTGGTTTTGTCATGGAATATTTTGATTTCTCCGTCTATGTTGATTGAAAGTTTTGCTGGGTATAGTAGTCTGGGTTGGAATCTGTGGTCCCTTAAGGACTGTATGATTTCTGTTCAGGCCCTTCTGGCTTTCATAGTTTCTGTTGAGAAATCTGGTGTGATTCTGGTAGGTCTACCTTCATATGTTACTTGACCTTTTTCCCTTGCTGCTTTTAGAATTTTTTCTTTGTTCTGTAGGTTCAGTGTTTTGACTATGATGTGACGTGAAGAATTTCTTTTCTGGTCTAGTATACTTGTTGTTTTGTAGGCCTCTTGTATGTTTATGGCCATCTCCTTCTTTAAGTTGAGAAAGTTTTCTTCTATAATTTTCTTGAAAATATTTTCCAGACCTTTGAGCCTGATGTCTTCTTTTTGTCCTACTCCTATTATTCTTAGATTTTGTCTTTTCATGGTGTCCTTGATTTCTTGGATGTTTTGTGTTTGGAACTGTTCTGATTTTATTTTTTCTTTGAGAGATGTGTCAATTTCCACAAGTGTATCTTTGACTCCTGAGATTCTTCCATCTCTTGTATTCTGTTGGTGATGCTTACCTTTGTAGTTCCTGATCTTTTCTCTATGTTCTCCAGCTCCAGATTTTTCTCTATTTGTGTTTTCTTTATTGATTCTAATTCTGTTTTCATGTCTTGCACTATTTCCTTCATCTGTTTGAATGTGGAGTCCTGCTTTTCAATGACAGCTTCTATTTTTTTGTCCGTTTCCTCTCTATGTATCACTAATTGTGCCTCTACTTCTTTGGGTATAATTGCCTATATTTCTATGATAGCTTTGTTCATTTCTTCTTTATTTGCCTTCATTTGTCTGGACATTTCTTTGAGAGCTTTGTTCATTTCTTCTTTGTTTGCCTCAATTTTCATGGTCATTTCTCTGAGAACTCTATTTGGTTCGTCTTGATTTCTTTGACTATTTCTCTGAGGGCTTTGTTCATTTCATCTTTATGGGCCTCTAATAGCTGGAGAAACATAGTTTTGAGATCGTTTTCTTGTCTATCTAGTGAATTGAAGTGTCCATTGTTTTGTGGGGTTGCTGGTGAGGTCATTATGTCCTGATTTTTGTTGGGTATGTTCTTACGTCTGCCTCTAGCCATCTGGTTATTTATAACCCTCAGTTTGTTCCTCGAGTTTGTAGTTTGGGCTATGATCCTCTCTTTCTGTTTTCTGGACTGTTTTTTCAGGAAGATGAGAGAGGTTCACTGGTTTGGGAGTGTGCGTTGTGGTTTCAGTTTTGCCTAAGTAAGGAATGTGACGCCAGTGCTATTTGCATGCACTTTTAGCAGGCGCAGTGTGCATGCGTGGATTCTCTGACTATTGCAGTGGCCTGCAGGCCACTATTATTCAGTTTTGTCTGAGATCCAGGGATTGTTTGCCTGGATTACACTGGTGGACCCACAAGGCAGAGGCTTCAACGTTGGGGTCGCTATCCCAAGAATCCCTATGATGCCCACACTAGGGGTGTGGGTGGCAGGGGTCTCGTCTGGTTGCTTCTGTGGAGAGGCCCTGGGTCTGGGGCAAACTCTCCCTAGAAGGCTCACTCACTCTCTTCCAGGACCAGTTGGAATGCACAGGGGTTTCCCTTGCTCTCTACTCTCTGATTTGGTCCTGCTGCAGAAAAATGCACGGGTAGGCTAACAGTCAGGTCTGTGGCACTGTGGCTGCAGGACTCGGTGTCCACCTTTCCTGTGTGCTGCCTCTCTGTCTTTTCCCTCTGCCAGGAGGGGTTATGTTGACTGGTCCCGGGTTAGCACGGGAAAGAGGTTGAGTGTTCTCAATCCCAGATCCCAGGCCCAGATCTCTCTGCCAGAAGCAGCCTGGTGGTAGAACCTATGTTAGCTGATCCAGAGAGAGTACCAGGTAGGGTTGAGTGTCCTCAGATCCAGAGCTTGGGTTTCTCTGCCAGGGGGTGCTGGGTGAGCTGGAGAGGGGTTGCTGTGTCCTGTGGCAGGCTGCCTCCTTGTCCTTCCCCTCTGACCTTCCCCTTCACTAGGGCAAGCTTATGGTGGTACTCTCAGGTGAGTGCCAGAAGGGGTTGGCACTTTTCAGTCCCGATCCTGAGCTGGGGTTTCTCTGCCAGGATCGGGGGCCGCCGGTGTTAGGACTTGGTGCTAGACCTTATTGCACTGGACCCGGGAGAATCTCAAGACGTGTTGAATGACCACAGTCCCAGATCCTGAGCTGAAGTTTGTTTGCTAGGAGCAGCAGGCAGCACTGGGGTCCAGGCACTGTGAAGCCGCTGTGCACCTCTCTATCCCTCTGCTCTGCCATGGCAGGGTTATGGCTGTGTTCTGGTTCCTGGGGGAGTGCCTGAAAGGATTGGGTTTTCTCAGCCCGGATCTCAGGCTTTGTCAGGTTTGTTTTTTTTGTTTTTTTGTTTTTTTTTTTTTTTGTTTTGTTTTGGTGGGATCTGTCTCTCTAGCTGGGGCTGGGGTACAGACAGTGTGGTCTGTTGCAGGTTCTGATGGATGCCTCCTGCCTCCTCCGAAGAGGGAGTAGGGTTTTGGGTGCCGGGAAGTGCCTGGGGATCACCTCTCTGGGTGTCTCCTCCCGGAGGAGTCTGCCGTGACCTGATTCTAGATGGACTCAGATCATGGTTAGTCTCTTTCTTCTTGGAAGTCTAGAAAACTCTGTTCTGGGTTGATCAGCCCCTTCACTCACCAATTTCCATGTTGCAGGTCCTCTCCCCTTCAGCTAAGCTGCATACTCCGCCACCATTTTGGAAGACTCCAGAAAAACACATTTCATATGAAGCATGGCTCAGTGTTCTGACTCACTAAAAGAATGCTGAAGAATTAGGAAGGCTGTAATACTAAACCTAGTCTGATAGGATTTTTCTGCTTGTTTTACCAATATGACATAGTAAAATAGTAAAATACACACAGAAATATAAGAGAAGATTGATGTAAGAAATACACCAAAAAATGAAATAATAGCCATAAGATATGTTATATGGTCTTCTATATATGATGTGAATGGTTATATAAGTTTAAATGTCATGTTTGATAAAAATTTACAGTTGAAGGTACTAAAAATCATTTTCCAAAATCTTCATGGAAATGTCACTATTGATGATTTTACTCATTGTGCGTGAAATTAGCAAAATCAATCATATTCTTTTTTGAGTAAAAATTTATTCTTAGACAATGTCTTACAGGTACATAATGCTTTTTAAATGTCTTCACTCCATTTCAGAAAGTATAATATTCTGTCTTCAGAATATACTCATATGTGATTCCCTTTTAAGATTTTATACTCTTTTAATGTCTCATTTTCAAATAATAGTTTACAAGTTATAACCTAAAAGATCAAAACATAATTTGGTCTCAGGCATTTGAAATGTTATTGTTTGTAATAGATATTATTAAATATGATTTAATGAGATTTTTATAATGTTGAAGAACATGAACATGAAAACCAAATAACATTTTTATATTGTTATTCTTTATGTATGTGTCAAGAGAATTTATATATATTAATGAAAATATGATTAATAAACTCTATTATATTTAATCCTTTAATATTTATTTTTAATAATTAAAAATAAAGCATAAACTACTATAAATTAGTCATACTGTTCCAGTCATGGGGTTTTCATATTTCTATAGAATGAGAATTTCAAGACAGATGGACATGTAGAAGACTCACTGCTTAGGTCTAGTTCATAGATGAGTCTCAGAGATCAAACCAGATCTTTATTGATTTCCAACGATAAACCTCTCAATCAGCATTACTAATTTTGATGAATCCTGAAAATGCTTTCATCTTTAAAGTTCTCTCATACTTTTATAATAAGATAGATAGAATTTATACAGAAATTTAGAGAGGGCATATTAAAATGTTCACTTGAAAATATCTGAAAATTTGATGTTTGCAGTATCCTTTATAATTCTCCTATGTCTTCTTTTAGAATAACGGATCAGAAATATGAGTTTGTTCTTGTACTGTTTTTTGCTACTGATGAGATCAACAGAAACCCTTACCTTTTACCCAACATGTCTCTGCTATTTTCTGTCACTGCTGGCATGTGTTTTAATACATTAAGAATTATTGATTTAATAATTTCACAAAAATACAGTGGTCAACCTCTTCCTAATTATATCTGTGGCGTGCCTGGATGTCTTGTAGGCCTTACAGGACCATCATGGACTACATCTGTAAAACTGGTGACATTTTTCCATGAGCCAAAGGTGAGGCTGTTTGGTTAAAAGGAGATGTTATAGCTTATCAATGCCAATCCCAAGTTCATACAGAGAATGAATGGGCAGCATGGATTGGTGTGTGCTGATCAACATATATTCTAGAGGATTAAGGAGTCAGATATCTATATGTCATTAACATTTCTATGTATTACAAAAAAAATGGGTGAAGTGGAGATACACAGAAAATGATTTGTTGAATGTCCAGACTTGTAAGACATATTATAGAACAACATAAGAATAATGCATGAAACTTACAAGGCAATCTTAATTGTCTTTTGCAGGAATTCTGGAAGGTGAGTAACACAATTCATATATACATATGAAACTTTAGCTAATCATTTTTCTCACTTTGCTTCCTCTGTGTCACAACCTTCAGGTTTTCTTTGGACGATTTCATCCTATCCTGAATGACAAAGTCCGGTTTCCTTATATCTACCAGATAGCACACAAGGATACATGTTTGCCCAATGCCATGATGTCTCTGATGCTTTATTTTACCTGGACCTGGATAGGGCTGGTCAGCTCCAATGATGACCAGGGAACTCAGTTTCTCTCAGACTTGAGAGAAGAGATGCAAAGTAATGGACTCTGTCTAGCTTTTACAAATGTCATTCCAGATGACATGCAGTTATACATGACAAGGGCTGTAGCATATGATAAACAAATCATGACATCATCAGCAAAGGTTGTTATCATTTATGGTGAAATGAACTCTACCCTAGAAGCCAGCTTCAGACGATGGGTATATTTAGGTGTAGAAAGAATCTGGATCACCACCTCACAATGGGATATCACCACAAGTAAGAGAGATTTCAGCCTTGATACCTTCCATGGGACTGTCACTTTTTCACACCACAATGGCGTGATTTCCAAATTTAGAAATTTTATACAAACAATGAACACTTCCAAATATCCAATAGACATTTCTCAGATGAGAAAGAAGTGGAATTATTTTAATTGTTCAGTTGTTAACATCAACTGTAGCACAATGAATCATTGTTCATCCAATACTTCTTTGGAATGGTTATCACAGCATGAATTTGACATGGTCCTAAGTGAAGAAGGTTACAATTTATACAATGCTGTGTATGCTGTGGCTCATACCTACCATGAAATTATGCTTCAACAAATAGAGTCTCAGCAAATAGCAGAACTCATAGGAAGATTCCTTGATTGTCAGCAGGTAAATGATATTACTTTCCACCATGCTTAAGTTATGGTAGTTTTAAATGGTACCACAAACACTCTTATAAAATTCTCAGACACTATTCCCTCAATACAAGAATTTCTGTAGCAAAAATCTTCTCAATACAAGATTTTTTTATGGATAAATAGACTGCACAACACTAAAAATCAATGACTGACAGCATTTTTGTATGAATATCTTATTTTTATGAGAATGTTCCTTTACATTTTACCAAATGAGTTTAATATTGGAAATAGTAGCTAAAGATTTTATCATAAAATTCTCATTTGACAACTAGAAGCAAATATATTTTTCAAGAAACAAAACATATTTTGCTCAATGTAATGGATAATTATATGTAAGAATTGTTAATTCATTATGTAGTAAATACTAAGGACTAAATAAATCCTTTTATTAAATTAATTTTGTTTTTATATGTATAATGCATTTCTTGGTTTACCAGTCCTTCTCTTCCTTTCAACAACATAAAGACACCTTACTCCCTGTAAATTTTGTGACTTCTCTTTTTAAAAATTATTTTTGGTACACGCACACACACACACACACACACACACACACATTTCAGCAAAAATATCTACACTTACTTATTGTTTAGTGGTTTTTATATAAGTAATGAGTATCCACCACTGTTGTAGTAGGTTATTCAATATTTGTTAAATGTTCAGACAGTTTCCACCGTGAAACATGGATGAAGTATAATTAAGTTTAATTATCCATGAGATACCTTGTTTTACTCTAGCTAGAATACAGTCAATATAGTTGCCTTTTCTAGAATATATTGAAAATTATTCAATATTCACAATGTCTCTTGGCCTTATTGGTGGGCATATGTTAATTATCTAATGATGCATCTCACTTAGGTGGCTTCTTTGCTGGAGAATGTTGTATTTACTAACCCTGTTGGAGAACAGGTGAACATGAATCTGAGAAAAAAACACTGTGCAGAGTATGACATTTTCAACATCTGGAATTTTCCACAAGGCTTTGGTTTAAAGGTGAAAATAGGAGGCTATTCCCCTTATTTGCCACAGAGCCAACAACTACACATATCTGAAGACTTAGATTTGGCTATGGGATCAACACCGGTGTGTACACAAACTTTCATATTTTAGTATATGTATATTATTAAAAATTGTGAGATTAGAGCTTTGGCTTATTGGGAAAGAAAAGTTTCTGCTCTTACAAAGGATCCAAGATCAGTTCATAGCATCCCTGTGTGATGACTCACAATAATCTTTAAGTGTAGGTCATGAGAGTATTTGCCTCTTGCTTTCATAGACACCTAAAAATCACATTACAATTAACCCCACACCAGAGAAACATATATACAGAATTAAAACTTTCAAAAATATTACAAATTGTAACTAGGTATAAAACATGAAATGTGGTGATTCTCTGTGTACATCTTCATAGCATAATAAAGATTATGATGCAACTGTCTTCACAAACATTTCTCTGTATACCAGACTTTCATTGCAAGTTTAATTTTTTTAAGTTTGAGAGTCTCCTACATCATTTGTTCATTTTTATCCTCTCCATTCACTGTTCCATCATGCTTTCCTTGCCACACAACTTATTGACATTGCTCTTGATCTATAAACACTCAAAAACAATTTATAGTACTTACTTATTTCTGTGGGTCAATTTAGGAATAAACAAAATTTGATATTGTCAATGACACATTTATACATAAAAATGTTACACAATGTCCTAGATCTTGTATGGTCATCAATTTTATTGCAGGTTTGTAGGAAATGCTCAGATTATGAATTTGATAAATAGTGCAGGATAAAAAAGAGTGTGTGACCCTTCCTGCTGGTCAGTCAAAGGAGACGCTGAGAAGGGGTGAGAATGGGTGGGACAAGAGACTTGAATAATGGAGACAAGACAGGTTTCACATCAAGTCTCATTTAATGAAGGCAAGGCATACACTTAAATAGAAAATAATCACAGAAGAATCTCCTCACAGTGTCAATAATTGCGTCCTATGGCAAGGTGTCCGAGAATTCACTCAAGGCTATACAAAAATTACTATCTGGCTCCCAGGCTTGTATGAAACTTGCTATCTAGTTCTCAGGAGCAGAACACCCCTCTCCCACGGACCACCAAGGTCAGTCCTGGAACTTTAGCAAAACTCATCACTGCCAAGGTCAGAAAACAGAATCCCATGTACCAGACTCTTAAAGTTTCCCACTGCAACAGCCTGTCATCTATATGGGAAAGTCCTAGCTGGCAGAAAAATAACAACTGTAAGCTTGGTTAGTAAGGAAAATGGCAATGACTTCTAAAACAGCTGAGCTGGAGTCAAGCCAAAATAGCCATGCCAGAAGCAGCTCCCCCCAGGTCTCCCTTTTTTATTTTTTTAAAAGTACAAAATGCAGTGATTTTAAAGAGAGAGGTTTGGGGGGGGATTGTGCCTGTTTTAGGTAGGATCCTAGTGTTCCAAACCCTCTTTACCCATCTTTGGAAAGTCCAGCAGCTTTTTAGGCTGGATACCTGTCTTACGTCAGAGGGTTGCATATGGAAACCTTTTGGCTCTCTTAACCTGTCATTTACTAACCAGTCCAACACCTCAAAACAAGAGAGGTTAATGCATGCAATATCAGCATGACCTCAATAAAGGTGTATCTCTCGACATCTCTTTATTGGCCATGTCCTGATAATGGACCTGAATAGGCTGCATTTTAATGGCATCTATTTGTTGCTTCAAAAAGGTCATGATTTTATTAAAGAGAAAAGGTCTTAGTGATAGCAAAATTAATAAGCCAACTAAAGGTCCCCAAAGTGGGAGGAGGTAGGTCAGAATCCCGTTTAATCCACTCCATAGTTAATTGTAGAAAAGTTATTTTTTTCTTTTTTAGGTCATCTTGTAGCTTTTTTATCTTGTCTCTGACAATGCCAGATTTATTGGCATAGAAGCAGCAACGTTCCAGTAAAGCTAAACAGTGAATGGAATTTTATGTAAGAAGTGGGAAATAGTAAGAGCTGGAGGGGATGGGAACTCCACAAGCAGAGCAACAGAACAAGATAATTTGAACACAGGGAACTTCCCAGAGACTCATACTCCAACCAAGGACTATTCATGGAGATAACCTAGAACTCCTGCACAGATGTAGCCCATGGCAGTTCAGTGTCCAAGTGGTTTACATAGTAATGGGAAGAGGGACTGCCTCTGACATAATCTGATTGGCCTGCTCTTTGATCACCTCCCCCTGAGGGGGGAGCAGCCTTACCAGGCCACGGTAGAGGACAATGCAGCCACTTTTGATGAGAACTGATAGACTAAGATCAGAAAGGAGAGGAGAACCTCCCCTATCAGTGGACTTAGGGAGTGGCATGCATGCAGAAAGGGGAGGGAGGGTGGGATTGGGGGAGGAAGGAGGGGCTTATGGGGGGATACAAAATGAATAAAGTGTAATTAATAAAAAAGTTTTTAAAAAAAAAGCTAAACATATTCCTTCTTGTTTTGCAGTAATTAAATTTAAACCTCTTTTATTCTTCAAAACTACTTCAGCTAAGGAATTTACCTGATCTTGTATATCCTGAATAGTGCTGGATAAAGTTTGTACATCATCAATCAATTGTTTGGATAATTTGGTAAACTGAGTAATAGAAACACCCAATCCTGCTGACCCTGTAGCCATTGCTGCAGTTATACCTAAACTAGCTAACAAAGGAATAATGTGAACTACTCCTTTTTGTCTACCAGCTATATAATCAAAGCTGGATACTGGCACAGGTTCAACCCTTGTAATAATATCAATATCAGGAAGGGGAGAAACTAAAACACATAACCCTGTCCAATACATGGTTGCACAGAGGTATAACATGAACTATGTATAGACTGATAAAAACTGGAATAAGGATAAGGCCCAAGATGACCATTGACCTTAGGTATAACTTTTGGCTTATCTACACATCTCCATGTGGCACCATATTGAGGATCTTCCGAATGGCCTAAGAATTGGTAGGCTGTATAAGTGGAACAATTCATGATGTTAAAAATTTTAGCTGCAGAAATACCTGCCAATTTTCCTCCTTTGCATTCACAGGGTTTACCATAAATCTTTTCCATAATTTCCTGTACTGTTTGAGGATTGAAGGGTTTAAGTCCACCATGGATATGTATCAGCTGGAGGCAAAAAATCACAGTCCATGGAAACAGTTGTTTCTCTTCCATCATTTCTGTAAAGAGATATAAAAAAAATATGTTCTCAGGGTTCTACCCTGGACTGATGAGTATTATTATTATCTATATGCTTCACTAATCGTTTCGGGCAACCATTTGACTGCATCCATCTCTTTAGAATAGATGCAAACTACTCCTCTGCCCCATATCAGGACAGGATCTGGACCATGACATTTGTTGTACAAAGGATCTTTCCATAGGACAGTAGCAAACTGTCTTTATGCCAGAAATGTTCTGCAGCTGAACATACATCCTTGTCCAAATTTTAAAAATTTTAAATAAAAAGTTTATGAGATATAAGATTTCTAGGAGACCTTTGATGGGGTACCACTCCCCTTTTTATTTTTAAAGATTTTTAATAGATAAATGTGCCCTTTTCACTATTCCTTGTCCTTGTGGATTACAAGGTATACCTGTAATATGTTTAATATTAAGTTGTTGAAAAAATTTTGAAAACATATTTCAAACATAGCCAGGGCCATTTTTTGTTTTAAGTTTTGTTGTAACTCCCAATATAGCAATTGCTGATAGCATATGAGCAATAACATTTTTTCCACTTTACCAGTTTGAAGTGTGGCAAATATAAACCCACTATAAGTGTCAACAATAACATGAACATTTAAAAAATTTTAATTTAGGAGTATGTGTAACATCCATTTGCCAAATTTGATTTAGAACCAACCCTTTAGGATTGACTCCTAAGTGAGGAACAGGCTGAAATTGAGGACAAGTACTGTAAGCCTTGACTATACTACTGGCCTGTTCCTTAATCAACCCATATTTTAAGTCTCAAGGCAAGACTATTAAGATGATGTATATTATGAGCATCCCAGGCTCTTTTTAACTGTGAACAAAAAACTTTGGTGGCTTTATCTGCCAATGCATTTCTTTTAGACAGGGGTCCTAGCGAATAAGAATGAACCCTCAAATGTCTTATAAAAAAGGAAAAAATTGTATCAAATTTTGAATTTGTAAAAATAAAATTTCAGCAGGAGATATTTGAATTTGACTTGCAGTCTCTAATCTAGGCAAAGACTGATCTACATATGCACTGCCTGTAAAAATATTTAAAGACTGCTTATTAAAACTCTGAAACACAGCCAATACTGCAGATAACTGTTATTTGCGAAGATGTGCTAGACACTTGAAAAGATATTGTTTTTTTATCATAAGCATTGGCAGTAACACCAGATAATGAACCATCAGTAAATACCATTAAAGCATCAACAATTGGAATATCTTTTATTTTAAATGAAAAAACTATAGGTTATATCTTTAAAAACTGAATTAATTTGTTTCTTTGTGCCTCAACAGGTTGGACTCTGTCATAATAAGCTTACATATGTTAAAATGCCATATTTCTCAGATCTCTGACAAGTCTGAGGGACAGCATATTTTAGTTATTCTTTGTCTATCTTTATTATCTGCTCTAAACTGTATCCTATAAAACAGGATGTGATAATCTCTAATTTTGACATATTTTTTAAATGTATGTTTTAGAACCAAATTTTAAGTAGATCTATATAGGCAAACTTTATGGTTACCCATTTTAGATTTAACCTTAAAAAAAAAACAACACTAAATCTTGTACTCAACTATAATCTTTAGCATATCTTTAAATCTGCTCTTTTTAATCTAAAAATCAAAGCAAAACTTTTAATCAAACATAATTCATAAAAGGGCTAGCAAATCTTATTAATCCTATCATATTGTATTAAAACTTAACAGCAAAAAAAATTAAAGGACAAAGTTTTATTTAACATAAAACAGAAAACTAAAATTAGCCTGTAGCCCTCAGCAAAAATGGACTATTCTGGCCAATTCAAATCTATAGGCCAGAAAGAAACAGCATTAATTTATTTATTTAGGCACTGGCAGCCAGGCATATATTTTATATAATGGTTAACAATGATCTGAATATAACCCTGCATAACCATGGGCTAGCATGGAACTGCAGTCCTTTTTCCCCTGTAAAAGAGCATAAGCAAACATTTTGCATTGAAGAATCTCTAGCCTTTTTAAATGAAGAACAACATATTTTATAGTTTTTTTTTACATGATACATTGTAATAACTGCAGTTTTTTTTTTTAATTGGCTCAAACAGCATGGCTTGGTTTTACTTTGTAAAATTAATAAAATAAATACCAAGGTCTTTTGACCTCCCTCAAAGGGTTGAGAAAGTGTTTTAAGTTCTTTGTTAGACTGCCCAAGGATTATTATTTTAAAATACTGTCAGTGAGATATTAAAATATTGTCAGTCCAAGTCCACAGATAAACATACACAAGAAACAGAAATCCGACACTGACACTGTCAGAGTAACCAGAATACCCAAATACCAGGACTTGACCGGCCCCTACCAGACACAACTCCCACAGATTCCAGAAGGAGTGGACCCCTTCATGGCCCACACACACACATAGATTTCAGAAGAAGCAGAGTTCCCATGGTCCTCTCCACAGCTTCCAGATGAAGAGTGGTCTCCAGCAGCCCTCTTTTCATATAGAATAGGGTCCCAGGGACCCTCTTTCTTGGTTCCAACAGGAGTAGAGCCTTTATAGGCCCCTTTCCAGAAATTGGAGCATTCTCCAGATTCCCTTGACCAGATTGGAAGCTCTCCAAGTTTCCCCAGACCTCGAGAGCAAACCGAAACCAGAAACCAGAACAGACAGCCGGCAGATTAAAACAATAAACAGAGACAACAGCAAGAACAACTGCGGTACCTGCTTTTTAAACACTTAAATATTTTTAAAACCTGTTTTTGTAATATTAAAACAAAACATCCTCTTTAGGAGTGAAAGCATAAAGCACATTTATAATTTTAAAAGTCAAAACCAAGCTTCAAAATTTACCAGTGCAAACAATCCAATTTTTAAAATTGTTAATTATACTTTATTTACTTTGTATCCCTCCTCTAGTTCCCTCCCTCCTCCCCTCCCAATCCTTCCCTTTCTCTTCCTTCTCCACACACTCCCCGAGTCCACTGGTAGAGGAGGGTTACTTTTTCTTCCTTCTGAAGATAGGTCTATCAGGAGTGGCTGCATTGTCTTCCTCTGTGGCCTGATAAGGCTGCTCCCCCCTCAGGGGGGAGGTGATCAAAGAGCAGGCCAATCATTTCATGTCAGAAGCAGTCCCTGTTCCCATTACTATGGAACCCACTTGGACACTGAAATGCCATGGGCTACATTTGTGCAGGGGTTCTAGGTTATCTCCGCGCATGGTACTTGGTTGGAGTATCAGTCTCAAGAAAGACCCCTGTGCTCAAATTTTTTGGTTCTTTTGCTCTCCTTGTGGACCTCCTGTCCTCTCCAGATCTAACTATTATATTCTACTTCTTTCATAAGATTCCCTGCATTCTGTCCAAAGTTTGGCCATAAGTCTCAACATCTGCTGTAGGGCAGAGCCTTTCAGAGGCCCTCTGTGGCAGGTTCCTAGGTTGTTTCCTGTTTTGTTCTTCTTCTGGTGTCCATCCTCTTTGCCTTTCGGAGTGGGGATTGAGCATTTTAGCCAGAGTCCTCCCTCTTGATTAGTTTTTTTAGGTGTACATATTTTAGTAGGTTTATCCTATATTATATGTCTATATGAGTGAGTATATACCGTGTGTATCTTTCTGCTTCTGGGATAGCTCACTCACGATGATCCTTTCCAGATCCCACCATTTACCTGCAAATTTCATGGTTTCCTTGTTTTTCATTGCTGAGTAATATTCCATTGTGTAGATGTACCACAATTTCTGCATCCATTCTTCAGTTAAGGGACATCTGGGTTGTTTCCAGCTTCTGGCTATTACAAATAAAGCTGCTACAAACATGGTTGAGCAAATATCCTTATTGTGTACTTGAGCCTCTTTTGGATATATGCCTAGGAGTGCTATAGCTGGATATTGAGGAAGCGCTATTCCTTGTTGTCTGAGAAAGCGCCAGATTGATTTCCAGAGTGGTTGTAACAGTTTACATTCCCACTAGCAGTGGAGGAGAGTTCCCCTTTCTCCACAACCTCTCCAGCATGTGTTGTCACTTGAGGTTTTGATCTTGGCCATTCTGATGGGTGTAAGGTGAAATCTCAGGATCGTTTTGATTTGCATTTCCCTGATGGCTAATGACGTTGAGCATTTCTTTAAGTGTTTCTCTGCCATTTGATCTATCGAGAAATCTCTGTTCAGTTCTGTTCCCCATTTTTTAATTGGATTACTTGATTTGTTGACTTTCAACTTCTTTAGTTCTTTATATATACTGGATATTAGCCCTCTGTCAGATAGAGGGTTGGTGAAGAGTCTTACAACAAACAATCCGATTTTTAAAACCAATACCAATTTAAAATGAGACTTATCTTTTCAGTCTAAAAGGAAACAAAATTTATGTTAACTAAGGTTTTATAATAATTTTCAACCCATATCATATAGCAAAGATGGCAGAGTCATATCATATGGTTGCCTTTTAAACATATGTGTTTATATACCTTATAAACATATATGCATATATATTCTAAACAACATTTTGAATATAACGTTAAAATATATTTAATTACTTTTGATCTATAACCTAGATATATGTTAACCATTTAAGATCAGTCAAAAATAAACATATAATAGCCATATATTTAAACACACAGATAAAACTCTTTTTACTGGATTCAGCTGTAATTTTAAGCATGATAGTCAAGAGCGGCCCAATATCACCACAAAGTTTTATATAACCAGTTAAGTTTGCTTTAGCTAAATAGGGTTTGATAGCTGTTTTACAGGCTGAATTAGCATTCTCAAAACCCAAGTGCTGCACAAAAGGAAGTCCACTCTGAGTGAATACCCTTTTTGTGTTACATTAAAATTGTCATTATTATTATTATTATTATTATTATTATTATTTAACTTTTAAATTTAAAAAAAAATTGAACCTGTTTTCTTTCTAATTGGATTTTCTCTCAGAGAACAGTAATATCTTCCTGCAGTGATCCTGTGCCACGGGCACCCATGTGGGGGAGGGCACAGGAGGCCAGTCTGAATTATGAGACTTGGCAGTTTCTTCCTCTGACTCTGTATCTAGCTCATCTCCTAAATAATTTTCTGCTTTGAAATTGCATAAATCGCCTTGAACTCCCACATGAACCTTTAGAAGTACTTTTTCTGCCTATTTGGCTGCTCTAATTTCCCCAAGTAACTCTTTAGCTTGTGAGATTAATTTTTTCATCTTAACCTTTACTCCCTGAGTCTTTAAAGTGTGTTTTAATCCTTTTACAAAGGTCTCATACTTACTCCTTTCTTGTCCCATAATCGTTGATTACTTACCAGATTACCTGTGAGGCAGGCTCCCATACAGGTGTAGCTTTTCTTGTCTATTCCTGGCTGGCTTTTCTATCAGTGTTCTTCACTGAGTCCCTCGTGCTCAGGTCCCTGTTCGGGCACCACTTGACCCAGCCAGCAGGTCAGTCAAACAAAGGAGACCCTAAAAGAGGGCTGAGAATGGGGTTGGACAAGAGACTTGAAGAATGGAGACAAGACAGGTTTCACATCAAGTCTCATTTTATGAAGGCAAGGTGCATACTTAAATAGAAAAGAATCACAAAAGAATCTCCTCACAGTGTCAGTAATTGCTTCCCATGGCAAGGTGTCCAAGAATTCACTCAAGACTATACAAAAATTACTATCTGGCTCCCAGGCTTGTATGAAACTTGCTATCTAGTTCTCAGGAACAGAACACCCCTCTCCCATGGACCACCAAGGTCAGTCCTGGAACTTTAGCAAAACTCATCTCTGCCAAGGCCAGAAAGCAGAATCCCATGTACCAGACTCCTAAAGTTTCCCACGGCAACAGCCTGTCATCTATATGGGAAAGTCCTAGCTGGCAGAAAAATAACAACTGTAAGCTTGGTTAGTAAGGAAAATGGCAATGACTTCTAAAACAGCTGAGCTAGAGTCAAGCTGAAATAGCCATGCCAGAAGCAGCTTCCCACAAGTGTGTGTAACCCATGTCTGTCATCAATGCTTGTTTTAACTGCCTCAGGTCCCCACCTCTACATGCAGTGTGACGTGCCCTCCTGGATTCAGGAAATTTCATCAGAATCAGACAGCCGACTGCTGCTTTGATTGTGTCTGGTGCCCAGAGAATGAGGTTTCCAATAAGACAGGTATGTGTTTGTGTGCAGAAGAATTTGCTGAAATTAATGATCTTCTCTTTTTAAAACCTGAACTTTGAAAAGGACTGAAAGAAAACTACAAACAAAAAATGTCTGTTATTAATATAACCATTTTACTGATATCAAGCATAGTATGAGCCTGGAATTGTTTTTTTCTTTTTTTCTTTTTTATTTTTTATTAATTACACTTTATTCATTTTGTATCCCCCCATAAGCCCCTCCCTCCTCCCCTCCCAATCCCACCCTCCCTTCCCTTTCTGCATGCATGCCACTCCCCAAGTCCACTGATAGGGGAGGTTCTCCTCTCCTTTCTGATCTTAGTCTATCAGTTCTCATCAAAAGTGGCTGCATTGTCCTCTTCTGTGGCCTGGTAGGGCTGCTCTGCCCTCAGGGGGAGGTTATCAAAGAGCAGGCAGATTATGTCAGAGGCAGTCCCTCTTCCCATTACTAGGTAACCCACTTGGACACTGACCTGCCATGAGCTACATCTGTGCAGGGGTTCTAGGTTATCACCATGAATAGTCCTTGGTTGGAGTATGAGTCTCTGGGAAGTTCCCTGTGTTCAAATTTTCTTGTTTTGTTGCTCTCCTTGTGGAGACCCTGTCCTCTCCAGCTCTTACTATTTCCCACTTCTTACATAAAATTCCATTCACTCTGCCCGACAGTTGGCCATTGGGCTTAGCATCTGCTTTGATAGTCTGCAGCGCAGAGGCTTTCAGAGGCCCTCTGTGGTAGGTTCCTAGTTTGTTTCCTGTTTTCTTCTTCTTCTGATGTCCACCCTCTTTGCCTTTCAGGATGGGGATTGAACATTTTAGTTAGGTTCCTCTCTCTTGCTTGGTTTCTTTAGATGCATAGATTTTAGTGGGTTTGTCCTATGTTGTATGTCTATATGAGTGAGTATATACCGTGTGTGTCTTTTTGCTTCTGGGACAACTCACTCAGGATAATCCTTTCCAGGTCCCACCATTTACCTGCAAATTTCATGATTTCCTTGTTTTTTATTGCTGAGTAATATTCCATTGTATAGATGTACCACAATTTCTGCATCCATTCTTCAGTTGAGGGGCATCTGGGTTGTTTCCAGCTTCTGACTCTTACAAATAAAGCTGCTACAAACATGGTTAAGCAATTGTCCTTTTTGTGTACTTGAGCCTCTTTTGGGTATATGCCTAGGAGTGGTATGGCTGGATCTTGAGGAAGCTCTATTCTTAGTTGTCTGAGAAAGTGCCAGACTGATTTCCAAAGTGGTTGTACAAATTTACATTCCCACCAGCAGTGGAGGAGGGTTCCCCTTTCTCCACAACCTCTCCAGCATGTGTTGTCACTTGAGTTTTTGATCTTGGCCATTCTGATGGGTGTAAGGTGAAATCGCAGGGTTGTTTTGGTTTGCATTTCCCTAATGGCTAATGAGGTTGAGCATTTCTTTAAGTGCTTCTCTACCATTCAATATTGCTCTATTGAGAATTCTCTGTTTAGCTCTGTTCCCCATTTTTTAAGAGGATTACTTGGTTTGCTGCTTTTCAGCTTCTTTAGTTCTTTATATATACTGGATATGAGTCCTCTGTCAGATAAAGGGTTGGTGAATATTCTTTCCCAATCTGTAGGCAGTCGCTTTGTTTTGATGATGGTGTCCTTTGCTTTACAGAAGCTTTTCAGTTTCATGAGGTCCCATTTATTGATTGTTGCTCTTAGAGCCTGTGCTGTTGGTGTTCTGTTCAGGAAGTTTTCTCCTGTACCAATGAGTTCTAGGGTATTCCCCACTTTTTTTTCTAGCCGATTTAATGTGTCTGGTTTTATGTTGAGGTCTTTGATCCACTTGGACTTCAGTTTTGTGCAGGGTTATAAGTATAGATCTATTTTCATTTTTCTACATGTAGACATCCAGTTGGACCAGCACCATTTGTTGAAGATGCTGTCTTTTTTCCATTGTATGGTTTTGGCATCTTTGTCAAAGATCAGGTGTCCATAAGTCCATCAGGTTTATTTCTGGGTCCTCTGTTCGGTTCCATTGATCCACCATTCTGTTTCTATGCCAGTACCATGCAGTTTTTAAAACTGTTGCTCTATAGTACAACTTAAGATCAGGGATGGAGATACCTCCAGAAGATCTTTTATTGTAGAGGATTGTTTTAGCAATTCTCGGTTTCTTGTTATTCCATACGAAGTTGAGAATTTTTCTTTCCAGGTCTGTAAAGAATTGTGTTGGTAATTTGATGGGAATTGCATTGAATCTGTCGATTGCTTTTGGTAAGATGGCCATTTTTAGAGCCTGGAATTTTTAAAATAACCATTTTATTGATATCAAACGTAGTATGAACACATAATTTTTAATATAAGTGTTTTGCTGATAATAATAGTATGAGCCTGGAATTTTTAATGTAAACATTTTACTGATATAAAGCATAGTATGAGCTCACAATAAATATATGCTGTGATCCTCAAACCACTCCTTTTGCTCACATTATGATGCTTACATATTTTATATTTTTCAGAGAATTTTTATGAAAAAATGTAGTATTTTACCAGAAAGTTTTGAACATAGTATTGATATGCACATTTCTAATCTTTCTTCTTCCTTTGCACAAATTAAAGTGATAACAAGATCAGCCCACAATCTTATTTTGGCTCCCAGCTTGGTCTTCGACAAACACTCAAGGCTCAGGCTCTTGCTGTTGTTTAATATAGTGTATTTAAGATCATGGGACTAGCTACAGAATGAAGCACTTACTATGAAAGAATTAAGACAGAGTGCAGACACAAGAAAGAACACAAAGATGTGGTAGTGTTTTCAGTAGGCACTTCCTACTGACCAATAGAGAAAGGGCTCAGGATATTCTTAGTGCTGCATGATATCTAGCTTGTAATATGTAGCTGGAAACAAAAAGAGACTTTACCACAAAGAGTGGAAAGTGAAGAAAAACAACTTATGTTTGTCTTCTGAACTGCAAATGCATGCAGAGCTGCAGCTGTTTTCACACTGACATGCAAGAATCACTCTCACATACAATCATGCATACACCTTTATGCATATCACATACACATAACAATTTAACTAATTTAAATATATTTAATTGAAAAATTGTTACATTTCCTTCCTATTTCCCTTCAGTACCAATCATTGCCCTCTCTCAAACCACTTCTATATATCCCCTCTATTCTCAAGTTGATAATATAAGATATAAAGAGGTAGAGTAAATCTAGATATATTATATGTATACATCAAATTGAAAGAAAAATTCTAAGAAAAAACTATTTTATGTTGTGACATATGAAAAATTTATGAATTGCTTGGATGTTTTTTGTTTCTAATATACAAGTGAGTTACAAGGACAAAATTAAAGGAATTTAGAGACTCTCATATGGCAGGCATCAAAAGAATAAAAATTAATAGAGAAAGTAAATTTCCCTTTTGTAATTATTACATTAATTGTTCAGGTGATTGACCTAAACAGAAGAGAATTTTGATGCATGAGATGCACTGCTTCTTTTTTAATTTAAAAAAAATTAATTACAGCTATTCATTTTGTATCCCAGCTGTAGCCTCCTCCCTCCTTTCCTCCCAATCCCACCCTCCCTCCCTTATCTTCTCCCATGCCCATCTCCAAGTCCACAAATAGGGGAGGATCTTCTCCCCTTCCCTCTAATCCTAGCCTATCAGGACTCATCAGGACTTGCTGCATTGTCTTCCTCTGTAGCCTGGTAAGGCTGTTCCCCTCTCAGTGGGAGGTTATCAAAGAGCCAGCCACTGAGTTCATGTCAGAGACAGTCTCTTTTCCCCTCACTAGAGAACCCACTTTGAGATTGAGCTGCCAGGGGCTATATCTGTGCAGGGGTTCTAGGTTATCTCCATGCATGGTCCTGAGTTGGGGTTTCAGACTCAGAAAAGATTCCTGGGCCCAGATATTTTGGTTCTGTTGCTCTCCTTGTGGAGCTCCTGTTCTCTCCAAGTCTTTCTATCTCCCCCTTCTTTCATAAGATTCCCTGCACTCTGCCCAAAGTTTGGCTATGAGTCTCAAGTGTATGCTTTGATACTCTGCTTGACAAAGTCTTTCAGAGGCTCTCTGTGTTAGGCTCCTGTCTTGTTCCCTCTTTTCTCCATCTTCAGATGTCTATTGCATTAGCCTTTCTTAGTGAGAATTCATCCTCTTACCCTGGATGCTCCTTCTTGCTTAGCTTCTTTAGGTGTACAGATTTTAGTATGCTTATCCTATATTATATGTCTAATATCTACTTATAAGTGAGCATATACCGTGTACTATATGGCTAATATCCACTTGCAAGTGAGTATATACCATGTTTGTATTTCTGCTTCTGGGATACCTCACCATTTGCCTGCAAATTTTATGATTTCCTTTTTTTTAATTGCTGAGTAGTATTCCATTATGTAAATGTATCATACTTTCTGTATCTATTACTCTGCTGAGGGACATTTGGGTTGTTTCCAGATTCTGGCTATGACAAATAAAGCTGCTACCAACATGGTTGAGGAATTTCCCTTGTTGTGTACTTGAGCATATTTTGGATATATGCCTAGGAGTGGTATAGCAGGATCTTGAGGAAGCTCTTTTCCTAATTGTCTGAGAAAGCACCAATTGATTGCACAAAACTAAAGTTTACATGGATCAAACATCTCAACATAAAACCTCAATAGAGAGAGATTTCACAATCACTTTATTTTATCCTTTTCTGTAAAAGGATATGCGGCTAAAGCTCCCAAAGTTTTGTATTTATTAGGCCTGTGATTCCACCAACCTATTTAATTATGTTTTCACCAGCTTTCTATTTTGATGATTTCACTTATTGCTTAGCTTCTCTCTAATTCCCTTTCAGAAATTGGAAATTTAGCTTGGTGAGGTTTGCTTTCCATTTATCATAATTCCATTTAGTTGTCATTTCATTTAGTATCAGGCTTTAAACTTTTTTATCTCCTTGAGCCCCACACATAGTTCCATTACACTTCCCGGTGCTCTTTTTTCCTTAAACTGGAGATTTTGTATTTTCCCTTGCTTCTTTTCTCTATATAAGACTGATCACTAATATCCACACAAAAAAGTCAAAATATGTTTATCTTAACATTTCCTCTACCAATATTCTTCAATTTAGCCTCAGGGAAACTTTTTAGAACAAGAGCAAAAATCACAAACATTCTTTGCAAAATTATAAAAGAACAGTCTTTTAGCCTCTTTGATTTTCTCCTTTGAAAATTCTTGACCTTCAATAGTTGTTGAATAGGCAACAACTATTCAAATGTCCCTTATTTTGTCTTCCACAATTCTTCTGGTAGGCCTATTAATCCCCACTTAAAACATTCAACTACTTCCCTAATCCAAAATACCAAACTTCACATTCCTCCAACCAGCAGAATGGTCAGACCTGTCACAGTAATACAATTCCTCTCTAGTATTTCTGCCTTGGTGTGGGTTCTATTGTCAGAAAGAGACACCATGCCTATGAAAATACTTATAAAAGAAAGTATTTAATTGGGGCTTGCACACACTTTCAGAGGTAGTCCATTATAATCATGCTATGGAGCTTTGGAAGCATGTAGCCATTCGTGTTTCTGGAGAAGTAGTTGAGTGTCCTACATCCAGATGTTCAGGTATCACAAAGGGAGAGTCACTGGATTTGGCCTGAGCTTTGGATAACACAAGTGACATACAAGCTCCAGCAAGACGACACCTAATCCAATAAGACCAAACCGACTCCAAAACTAATGCATCTCCTAACCCTTACAAATCATTCCATTCCGTAGTTTCATTCAAACCTATGAGCATATAGGGAAATTTCTCACTCAAAACACTACCCATGCACAGCCCAAATATATGTGTCTACTAAGCTTAAAGTTTAAGCTTAAAGCTTAGAGTTCAATCTCAGCTGTTATACATTATCATTTATAATGCACCAACAAATTAAGGGTTTTTCATATTTTAAAAACTTTTATAAATATGAAAGTTAATAACTAAGAATATGTATTTTCTCTTCATTACTTTTTGTGAAGTTGGCATGCTCCATCATGGGGATAGTTACAGAGCATCATGATCTCACTGCTTCCTAAAGCAATAAATAAAATGTTTATTGTGTTATTCTATGATTTATATACATACTAAGTTATTAAGTATACAGTGATGAAATTTTATTAGAGTTTGTTTGTATGTTCTCCAGCAGGTATGGAGCAGTGTGTGAGCTGTCCAGATGACCAGTATGCCAATGCAGAGCACACATACTGCCTGCAGAGGCAGGTCTCCTTTCTGGCTTATGAA
The DNA here is from genome assembly GCF_907164565.1 of Psammomys obesus. Classification (NCBI taxonomy): domain Eukaryota; kingdom Metazoa; phylum Chordata; class Mammalia; order Rodentia; family Muridae; genus Psammomys; species Psammomys obesus. The sequence goes on along the minus strand of NW_026594014.1, from coordinate 1,909,230 downwards.
GACCCATTGGGGATGGCTCTGGCTTGCATGTCCTTGTGTTTCTCTGTACTCACTGCTTTTGTACTTGGTACTTTTGTGAAGTACAATGACACTCCCATTGTGAAAGCCAATAATCGCATTCTCAGCTACATCCTACTGATCTCCATCACCTTCTGTTTCCTCTGCTCATTGTGTTTTATTGGGCGCCCCAACATGGGCTCCTGTATCCTACAGCAGACCACATTTGGAGTCTTTTTTACAGTGGCTCTTTCTACTGTCTTAGCCAAGACAATTACTGTGGTCCTGGCCTTCAAGCTCACTACTCCAGGAAGAAGGATGAAATGGATGCTGGTGTCAGGAGCACCTAACTTTGTCATTCCCATCTGTACCCTCATCCAACTTATTATCTATGGAATCTGGCTGGCAACATCACCTCCATATGTTGACACTGATACACACTCTGAACATGGGCAGATCATCATTGTGTGCAACAAAGGCTCAGTCATTGCATTCCACCTTGTCCTGGGATATTTGGGCTCTTTGGCTCTGGGGAGCTTCACTCTGGCTTTCTTGGCCAGGAATCTGCCTGACAGATTCAATGAAGCCAAATTCCTGACCTTCAGCATGCTGGTGTTCTGCAGTGTCTGGATCACCTTCCTCCCTGTCTACCACAGTGCTAAGGGGAAGGTCATGGTGGCTGTGGAGGTCTTCTCCATCTTGGCCTCCAGTGCAGGGCTGTTAGGGTGCATATTTCTGCCAAAGTGTTATGTTATTTTGATGAGACCAGATTCTAATTCTCTTGGAAAGTACAGCAATAAATCACCGTATTGAATGCTTCATAGTTTAAAGTTTTAGATTATACTTAAAATATCTCTGTTCCCTTCACTGGGAAAGATCACTTTTACAACTCCAAGATTTTGTCAGTTACCTCTAGTTCTTTGAGTAGGTTTGAAACCTTTGATCTGTCCTCTATCTAGTTTAACAAATTCATTGGTGTCATCTTTGTTCTGCTCACAACTTGAGTGTCATGTGAATAATAACTTTTCGTATGCTTTCTGCAGTTCCTAGAAGACATTATCACAGTATGCTTCCTCTTCTTTTGACTCTCAAGATAGTTTTTAAAATTTCTTCTTTAATAATCCATGATCCTTTGATTCAGGAGGGTTTTTTAGATGAACCCCTTGCTTGAAGTAGAGGAACCATTAACAAATGGCCACCAGTTAGTCTTTATTTCTCCTCCTTCTTATTCTGGTAGCATGCAGAGTATTTTCTAGCACCTTTCATGCTAGTCAGTAGGCTTTACTCTATCAGTTGGGCCACAAGTCAACTCTTCTATATTTGATGACATAAGCAAATGTTGACCCATGAAATATCACCTTACCACCATTGCTTAAAGAGCAATCCCAACATTGAAATCTCTGGGATCTATGTGGAAAAGATGGTGGAAAGACTGTACAAGATTGAGTGATTGGATAAATTTTAAATAACATCATAATGCAGAAAAAAATGGACTTATGATCATATGAATTTACAAAAAGTTTGGAAGCATTCATAAGCCCTGCAGAAATACAAGCCATAAACATTCCACTACTTACAAGGACAAAAATCTCATCTCTAAACAAGACATATTTTGCAATTTATACCTGTTGTAAAGAAAATCATTTTTATGACAGAATTTCATTAGTTGTTTCAACCACACTCCAGGGAATGGTCATGCCTTATGTTTTAGTTGGCCAAAACACAAGTGGTTTTGGTTGTGTGTGTTATATAGGGGCATTAACTTTTTATTCTCTCTGGGCATTTATTTTGTCTTACTCTTTTTTGTTTGTTATAATTCCCAATTTTGCATTGTTTTGTGTAAGAGAGAGAGAAACATAAGAAACAGATTCATAGACTTATGATTAGGATTGGGGAGCATTGTACGGAAGGAGCCTAAATATGATCAAATTGTATAATTGAAAAAATTAATAAAAATAAATTAGAAATGCAGATGAAATATATCTTGATTCAGATATAAGTAGTAAATAGATGTATGTTGCTTGGGTTGACAGCAACCCCCGATATCTACAAATAATCTTTCAAGAGCCTCAGTATCAGGCATAATAAATTGTTCTTTGATCGTATTCCAAGGGAACCCAAAAGATTCCCAAAACTGTAAATGCAGACATTCACCTTGCTGCCTCCCAGAAGCTGAAACTATGCCCTATTGCTGAAGATGCCACATACTTCAGATAAGGGACATGTAAGTACTGAGCTAAAACTGACTGGGAAGCCTCCAAGTCCAAGATAGCTGTAAAGCCTATGAAATCTAAAAAGCAAAATCATTTGCAATTGCTACAAACATCAAAAACACCTTGGGATAAGCCTAACAAAGCAAGTGAAAATGTGTATAATAATATACACTTTGAAGAATGAAAGTGCAGTGGTCATGGTATATAAGTATAATTATATTGGTATAATTAACATGGTAAAATGACCAGGCTCCCAAAAGCAATCTACAGATTCAATACACTCTCCATCAATATTCCAACACAATGCTCTGAACACCTTGAAAGGAAAAATGTTCAGTTGCATGTGGAAAAAAAAAAAAAACAAAACCCAAGATGGCTAAAAATAATCATATCCTCTAAAAGAACTTGTGGAGGTATCAGCAATCCTGATTGCAAGCTCTACTGCAGAGCCAAATGCACTGCTTTCTCTACACACACTGATGGTAATGCCCTATCACTGAAGACAACACCTACACAAATCACTGAAACAGTGACATATTGAGCTACTGCCTACTTAGAACCTTCACAATTATTAACTATCATTCATGGTAATGGAAGGTACTCTGCATGTTTACAGAGTAGAAAGGTAAACACTAAAACAACCACCAAACCTTTGATCTCCAAAGGTTCCCTTCTTCTCAGCACCTCATGGGACCGTCCCCAAAACTGACCCACATACTGGGACACAAAGCAAACCTCAACAAATACAGAAAAATTAAATAACACTTTGTATTCTATCAAAACACTATGGATAAAAGCTAGACTTTGACAACAACAGAAACAATAAAAGTCCTACAAACTCATGAAAACTGAACTCTCTCTACTTGATGACCACTTTGTCAGGGAAGAAATAAAGAAAAAAGTTACAGACTTTCTAGAATTCAATGAGAATAAAGGCAAAACATACCCAAATTTATGGGACACAATGAAAGCAAGGCTAAGAGGAAAGTTCACAGCACTAAGAGCCTTCATAAAGAAAGTGGAGAGAGCTCATACTAGCAACTTAACAGCTCACCCAAAAGGTATAGATAAAAAGGAATCAAACACTGCTTTGACAGTCTATACTGCAGAAGCTTTCAGAGGCCGTCTGTGGCAGGTTTCAAGGGGAGTGGCATGCATGCAGAAAGGGGAGGGAGGGTGGGATGGGAAGGGGAGGAGGGAGGGGCTTATGGGGGGATACAAAATGAATAAAGTGTAATTAATAAAAAATTAAAAAAAAAGAATCAAACGTTCTAACACAATTCAATGCAAAGATATACTACTTTGATCAATGCTTAGGAATTAAAAGTATTACATTTTTTCTGTAATTAAGCGATTATGTAAAAAAAAAAAAAAAAAGGAATCAAACACACCCAAGAGGCAGGACATACTCAAACTCAGGGCTGAACGCAATACCTAGAAACAAAGAGAACAATACAGAGATTCAACAAAACCAAGAGCTTTTCTTTTTTTTTAGAAAATCAAGATAGAAACTAACTAAAATACAAAAGGAAAGTATACAAATTAATAAAATAAGAAATGAAAATGGGGATATAACAACAAATACCAAAGAAATCCAAAGAATCATTAGATCATACCTGGAAAACCTGTGTGTCATAAAATTGGAAAATCTAAATGAAATGGATTATTTTCTTGATAGATACCACTTACCAAAGTTTAAATCAAAATCAGGTTAACAATTTTAAAAAACTTATAACCCCTAAGAAAATAAAAGCAGTCGTCAAAAGCCTCCCAACTAAAAACAGCCCTGGGCTAGGTGGCTTTAGTTTAGAATTCTAGCAGACTTTCAAAGAAGAGCTAATACCAATACTTCTCAAACTATTCCAGTAAATAGAAACAGAAAGAATATTGCCAAGCTCATTTTATGAGGCCACAATCACCCTGATACCCAACCCACTGAAAACTCAACAAAGAAAGAAAATTTCAGAGCAATCTCCCTAATGAAGATTGATGCAAAAATTGCTCAATAAAATACTTGCAAACCTAGTCCAGGAGCACATCAAAAATATCATCACAATGATCAAATAGGCTTCATCCCAGGAATGCAGGGATGGTTCAACATACAAAAATACATCAAAGTAATCCACCATATAAACTAACTGAAATTTTAAAAACCACATGCTCATTTCTTTAGATACTGAAAGGGCCTTTGACAAAATTCAACACCCTTTCATGTTTAAAGTCCTTTCCCATCTCTTTGAATAAATTTGGTTGAACTTCTACATTAATACATATTAGAATGGCTACTCCAGCTTGTGTCTTGGCTCTGTTTCCTTGGAAAACCTTTTCCCAGGCCTTTACTCTGAGATAATGTCTGTTAGCCTATGTATTTTGGTTGAGGAATTGAGTCCATTGATGTTGAGAGCTATTAATGACCAGCAATTATTAATTTATGTTATTTTGTTGTTGATGGTGGTCTCTCTCTCTCTCTCTCTCTCTCTCTCTCTCTCTCTCTCTCTCTCTGTGTGTGTGTGTGTGTGTGTGTGTGTGTGTGTGTTTACCTTCTTTTGGTTTGGTGGCCTGGATTTATATATTCCTATATTTTCTTGGGTGTAGTTAACTTTCTTGGGTTGGAGTTTTCCTTCCAGTATCTTCAGTAGGGCTGCATTTGTGCATTGATATTTTTAAAATTTGGTATTATCATGGAATACCTTGTTTTCTTCATCTATGACGATTAAAAGTTTTGCTGGGTAAAGTAATCTGGGCCGGCATCTGTGGTGTTTTAGCCTCTGCAAGGCATCTGATCAGGCCCTTCTGGCTTTTAGATTCTCTTTAGAGAAGTTGGCTGTAATTCTGATAGGTCTACCTTTTTATTTTTTTGGTAGGTTGCTTTTTATTGAGACTTTTAATATTCCTTCTTTATTTTGTACATTTAGTGTTTTGACTATTATATGGCAGTAGGATTTTCTTTCCTGGTCCAATATAATTGATGTTCTGTAGGTTTCTTGTATGTTTATGTGCATTCTTTTTCTTTTTTATGTTGGAGAAATTTCCTTCAATGACTTTGTTGAAAATATTTTCTGGGACTTGATGGTAGAACTCTTTTTTTAAAAACATATATCTTATTTTTTTAAATTTTAATTTATTTATTACAATTTATTTATTCCCTCTGCACCCCACTCCCTTGTCTCCTCCCAGTGCCACCTACCACCCCACTTCTCTCCCTATGCACTTTCCCTAGTTCTCTGATAAGGGAGGACCTCCTACTCTTCTATCTGACCCTAGCTTATCAGGTCTCATCAGGACTGGCTGCATCATCTTCCTCTGTGTCCTGGCAAGGCTGCACCCCCTGGGCAAGGTGATCAAAGATCTGGCCCCTGAATTCATGTCAGAAACATGTGCTGTACCCCTTACTCTGGGACCCACTTAGAACCTGAGCAGCCTATGGGCTTCCGTTGATCAGGGCATCTAGGTTCTTTCCATGCATGGTCCTTGGTTGGAGTATGGATCTCTGCAGGTTCTCTCAGGCCTAGATTTTTGGGCTCTGTTCTCCTTGTAGAGTTCCTGTCCCCTCCAGGTCTTTCTATCTCCTTCTTCAATAAGCATTCCAGAACTCTGCCCAAAGTTTGGCTATGAATCTCAGCATCTCCTTCGATACACTGGTGGGTAGAATCTTTCAGATGTCTTCTGTGGAAGACTTCTGTCCTGTTCCTTGTCTTCTCTTTCTTCTAATGTCTATCATGTTTGCCCTTTTGAATGACGACTAATCATCTTCAGAACTATAGATTTTAGTAGGTTTATCTTATATTTCTAATATACACTTATAAGTGAAAATATACCATATGTGTCTTTCTGCTTCTGGGTTACCTTACTCAGGGTGATATTTTCTAGGTCTCACCATTTGCCTGAAAATTTCATGATTTCCTTATTTTTAATTGCTGAGTAGTATTCCACTGTGTAAATGTACCACACTTTCTGGATCCATTCCTCTGTTGAGGGACATCTAGGTTGTGTACAGACTGTGGCTATTACCAATAAAACTGCTATGAACATAGTTGAGAAAATGTCCTCAATCAATGGTGAGGCATCTTTTGCATAAATGCCTAAGAACGATATAGCTACATCTTGAGGTAGCACTATTCCTAATTTTCTGAGAAAGCACCAGATTGATTTCTAAAGTGGTTATACAAAGTTACATTCCCACCAACAATGTAGGAGAGTTCCCTTTTTTCCACAAGCTCTCCAGCATGCATCTTTCCTTGAGTTTTTGCCCTTAGAAATTCTGATAGGTGTGAGGTGAAATCTCAGGATCATTTTGATTTGCATTTCCCAAATGACTAAAGATGTTGAGCATTTCTATTTTTGGTTTTTTTTATTTATTTTATTATTTATTTATTACAGGTATTTTGGATCTGTTGTTCTCTTTGTGGAGTTCCTGTCCACTCCAAGTCCTTCCATCTCCTTCTTCTCCCATAAAGATTCTGGCACTCTACTCAAAGTTTGGCCATGAATCTCAGTATCTCCTTTGATACCCTGGTGGGTAGAGTCTTTCAAAGTTCCTCTGTGGAAAGCTTCTCTCCTATTTCTTCTCCTTTCTTACTTCTATTGTCTAATCCATTTGCCCTTCTGCATGAAGATTAAACTTCTTCCCCAGGGTCCTTTTTATAAGTATTCCTCTACCATTCAATATTCCTCTGTTGAGAATTCTCTGTTTAGCTCTGTACACATTTTTAAAATTGGAATACTTGGTTTGTTGGTGTTTAACTTCTTGAGTTCTTTATATATTCTGGAAATTAGCCCTCTGTCAGATAAAGGGTTGGTGAAGACCTTTTCCCGGTGTGTAGGCTGTTGTTTTGTTCTGATGAGTTTCCTTTGCTTTACAGAAGCTTTTCAGTTTCATGGGGTCCCATTTATTGTTGATCTTAGAGCCTGTGTTGTTGGTGTTCTGTTCAGGAAGTTGTCTCCTGTGCCAATGAAGTCAAGGCTCTTCCCCACTTTTTCTTCTAACAGATATAGTGTGTCTGCTTTTATGTTGAGCTTGATGATCCACTTGGACTTTAACTTTGTGCAAGGTGATAAATATAGATCTATTTGCATTTTCTACATGTAGACATTCAGTTAGACCAGCACCATTTGTTGAACATGCTGTCTTTCTTCCATTACATTGTTTTGGCATCCTGGTCAAAAATTAAGTTTCCATATGTATGTGGCTTTGTTTCTGGGTCTTCAGTTCAACTCCACTGATCCACTAGTCTGTACCTATGCCAGTACCATGCTGTCTTTAATACTATTGCTCTATAGTACAGCTTGAGATCTGGGTTTTAGGTGATCTATTCTTTTTTTTTTTCAGATGATCTATTCTTGAACAGGATAGTTTTAGTTATTCTTGGTTTTTGTTTTATTTTTTCATATGAATTTAGATTTGTTCTTTCAATATCAGTGAAAAATTCTGTTGGTAATTTGATGGGAATTGCATTGCATCTCTAGATTGCTTTTGCTAGGATGGAGCCGGAAATCTACACTTTCTTTGCTATTCCAAATATTCACAGGTTTGGTCTTCTATAATATCGAAATTTTCTTGCATATTTTCTGTCAGAAACATTTTATATTTAACATTTACTTTAATCTATGTATTGATTTCTGTAATCCTATCTCATATGCCTGAGAATCTCTCTTCTACCTCTTGTATTCTGTTAGGGATGTTTATGTCTACAGTTCCTGATTTCTTCCCTAGGTTTCCCTTTTCTATGATTCTTTCAGTTTGTGTTGTCTTTGTCTTCATTACTTCTATTTCCACTTTCAGATCCTGAACAGTTTAATTCATTTCTTTCACCCCTTTGATTGTATTTTCTTCTATTTCCTCAAGAGTTTTTTTTTTCCTTTTTAAACATCTCTAACATATTTATATGATTGGATTTAAACAAATCTTCCTGTCCTTTGGCTGTGTTCACAAATCCAGGGCTTGTTGTAATAGGGTGCCAGGGCTGTGGTGGTGCCTTATTGCCCTGGCTCTTGTTGATTGTGTTCTTACACTGCCCTTTATCCAACTGGTTTGATCTGGTATTGAAGGGATGTTCCTGGTGCTAACAGAACTCCTAAGTGAAGCACACAGAACTTTGGGCCTGACAGTGGTGCTCAGGGGACAGCCCACTGCTCACCTTTGTTGGTTGTGCCCCAGGTGGACCTGAATGTCCCTGGAACTTTAAAAGCCTTCTCTGGAAGGCAGGCAGAGCTGTTGGCCTGATGTTGGAGCTCAGGTTACAGAGCACAGCTCACCTTTGTGACTGGGTCCAGGTGACCCAACAAGTAGGGGATTGGTGGGGAGGGGTCTAATCTGGATATTCCTGTATCCATCAGGTTTCCTTGGGAAGGCAGGCAGTACTGTGTGTTGATCAATGGAGCTCAGAGGACAGCACAGGACTCTAAGATGTGTTTCTTGTAGGCAGTAACATGTTTTCATGTTCATTCAGGTAGTCTGTGCCTTTTTACTGAGGGATTTGATTTTGTTGATATTGAAAGATTTTAATCACCAATGATTGCTAATTTCTGTTACTTTCTTGTTTATGGTGGTGGTAGTAGGTGTGTGTGTGTGTGTGTGTGTGTGTGTGTGTATTTTATTCATTCTCTTGTTTTTGATTGAATGATATCTTTACTGCCTGTGTTTTCATGAGTGTAGATGATCTCCACATGTTGGAGTTTTTATTCTAGTACCTTCTGTAGGGCTGGATTTGCATTATATGTTGTCTAAATCTGACTCTTTCATTTAACATATTGTTTTCTCCATCTATGGTGATTAAGAGTTTTATGGTCTAGTAGTCTGGGGTGGCAACTGTTATGTTTTAGAGTTTTCAGGACATCTATCCATGCCCCTTTTTCTTCTAGAGTGTCCATTGAGAAGTTGAGTATAATTTCCATAGGTCTTCTTTGTATATTACTTGGCCTTTCCCTTTCAGCATTTAATATTTTTTCTTTGTTCTGTGTGTTTAGTGTTTTGATTATTATGTGGCATGAAAGAATTCTTTTCTGATCCAAAACTATTTGGTGTTCTGTAGGCATCTTGTTCCTATATAGGTATGTCCTTCTTTGTGTTAGTAAAAATTTCTTGTAAGATTTTGTTAAATACTGTTTCTCAGTTTTTGAGATAGGATTTTCCTCTTTCTTCTATTCCTATTATTTTTAGGTTTGGTCTTTTTACACTGCCCCAGTTTCCTGGATGTTTTGTGTCAGAAATTTTTCAGATTTAAAATTTTCTTTGAACGTTGAATCTATTTCTTCTATTTTATCTTCAGCCCCTGAAATTCTCTCTTTCATCTTTTGAATTCTGTTACTGATACTGGCATCTCCAGGTCCTGTTCACTTAGCTAGATTTTCTATTTCCAGATTTCCCTCTTTTTCTATTTTATTGCTTCTCTTTCCATTTGCTGATCTTAAACAATTTCTTCTTTTTGTTGTTGGGTTTTGTTTGTTTGTTTTGTTTTGTATTGCATTCTTTAAAGCAAATTATTGATTTTCTTAATTTTTTTGTCTTTTTCTTTTTTTAATTATACTTTACTTACTTTGTATCTCCCTCTAGTTCCCTCCTTCCTACCCTCCTAATCCCTCCCTTTCTCCCCCTTCTCCACACACTCCCCTCCCCAAGTCCACTGGTAGGAGAAGGTTTCTTTTTCTTCCTTCTGATCCTAATCTGTTAGGTCTCATCAGGAGTGGCTGCATTGTCTTCCTCTGTGGCCTGGTAAGACTGCTGCCCCCGGGGAGGTGATCATATAGCAGGCCAATCAGTTCATGTCAGAAGTAGTCCCTGTTCCCATTACTATGGAACCCTGTTGGACACTGAACTGCAATGGGCTACATCTGTGCAGGGGTTTTAGGTTATCTTCATGGATAGTCCTTGGTTGGAGTATGAGTCTTTGGAAAGCTCTCTGTGTTCAAGTTTTCTGGTTCTGTTGCTCTCCTTGACTGGTTCCTGTCCTCTTCAGCTTGTACTGTTTCCCACTTCTTACCTAAGATTCCATGCACTCTGCCTGACAGTTGGCCATAAGTCTCAGCGTCTGCTTAATAGTATGCAAAGCAGAGCCAACCTCTGTGGCAGGTCCGAGGTTGTTTCCTGTTTTCTTCTTCTTCTGATGTCTATCCTCTTTGCTTTCAGGATGGGGATTGAGCGTTTTACTCAGGGTCCTCTCTCTTGATTAGTTTCTTTAGATGTACAGGTTTTGGTAGGTTTATCCTATGTTATATGTCTATATGAGTGAGTATATACCGTGTGTGTCTTTCTGCTTCTGGGACAGCTCACTCAGGATGATCTTTACAGGTCCCACCATTTACCTGCAAATTTCATGATTTTCTTATTTTTCATTGCAGAGTAATGTTCCATTGTGTAGATGTACCACAATTTCTGCATCCATTCTTCAGTTGAGGGGCATCTGAGCTGTTTCCAGCTTCTGGCTATTACAAATAAAGCTGCTACAAACATGGTTGAGCAAATGTCCTTATTGTGTACTTGAGCCTCTTTTGGATATATGCCTAGGAGTGGTATGGCTGGATCTTGAGGAAGCGCTATTCCTAGTTGTGTGAGAAAGCACCGATTGATTTCCAGAGTGGTTGTACAAGTTTACATTCCCACCAGCAATGGAGGAGGGTTCCCCTTTCTCTGCAACCTCTCCAGTATGTGTTGTCACTTGAGGTTTTGATCTTGGCCATTCTGATGGGTGTAAGGTGAAATCTCAGGGTCATTTTGATTTGCATTTCCATTGAGCTTTTTTCTAAGTGTTTCTCTGCCACTCGATATTCCTCTACAGAGAGTTCTCCGTTTAGCTCTGCTCCCCATTTTTTAATTGGATTAAGTGATTTGCTGCATTTCAACTTCTTTAGCTCTTTATATATACTGGATATTAGCCCTCTGTCAGATTAAGGGTTGGTGAAGATTCTTTCCCAATCTGTAGGCAGTCGCTTTGTTTTGATGATGGTGTCCTTTGCTTTACAGAAGCTTTTCAGTTTCATGAGGTCCCACTTATTGATTGTTGCTCTTAGAGCCTGTGCTGTTGGTGTTCTATTCAGGTAGTTGTCCCCTGTGCAAAAGAGTTCTAGGCAAAAAAATAAATAAAAAATAAATAAAACCTCTATCATCTTCCTAAGCTGGCTAAAGGCTGTTTTCTTGTGCTTCAGCTGTGTTGGAGTATTGAGGTCTTGCTCTTATAGGATACCTTGGCCCTGGTGGTGCTGCCATTTGTCCTCACTATTATTAATTGCATTATTACACTTATGTTTAGGTATCTCAGTTTGGAATGATAATAATTCTAGTGGCTTATTTATTAGTTTGTTCATGTTGGATAGGTGTTTTGTTCTTTGGTTTCTGTTTTCTCTGTGGCATTCTGGTTTTTGTGGTCTGGATTTCTGGTGGTGAGTATAACCTCTTATCAAGCCTCTCTTTAAGTTGACAGATAGTCTTCTTGTGGCTAGCTTGGTTTTGGGTACAGCAGGGCTTCTCTGCTTGAACTGGGGTAGTGGGATGCAGTGATGAGAAAGGTAGTAGGGACTTGGAACACCCAGTGAGTGGAATTCAGCTGGTGGGCAATCTGTCTATAGTGCTGCTGGTGTGGTCTCTCATCCAGAAGGAAGTCTCTGCCTGAGTGTACACATCTGTTTACATGGTTTCCTTGACCAACACCTATTCTTTCTACTGTAGACCAATTCTGACTGGCATGACCTGCACCTGGGCAGCTGAAGTCCTCAGGATTGGGGGAAGGGACACAGGCAGAGCACAGTGGGGCAGGATGGGTTTTAGGCTATGAAATGAGTCTTTGGAAAAGGAATCTAAGATCAAGGGATTGGGAAGGGGGGTTTCCATGGGCAGGCAGGTCACACTCACCTGCTATTCTGACTGGCTTGGCCTACCACTGGGCAGCAAAAGTTCACTGGAATCTGAGTCGAGGTGGAATGGGAGTGAGGTGGAGCAGAATGTCTAATGAGTGTGGGCCAGTTAAGCAGGCAGGCAGCTCATTCATCTGTTATTCTTTCTGGTCTGTTTTCTCCAATTTTTTTTTGTTTGTTTTCTTCCTGAATTTCTTTAAAGGATTTATTTATTTTCTCAAATTGCTTTTTGTTTTTTTGACTGTCTCAAGGGATTTGTTTCATATCCTCTTTCAGAATGTATATCATCTTCACATAGATGGTTTTAAGATCTTTTCATTGTGCCTCAGCCATTTTAAAACATTCTCGACCTTCTTTAATAGGTTAACTCAGCTCTACTGATGATTATTGTCTTGGCTGTTGTTTACTGTGTTTTTACACTGATATCTAAGCATCTGGTTTTGGGGTAATTATAAGTCTAGGTGCTGATTTCTGTGTTTGTCTTTTTTTGGGGGGTAGGTGTGTTGTACCTTGGTTTTTCGGTTTTCCTCTGGGGTTTCAGAGTATAATGTCTTTTAGTTTCCTACTTTACTGACCTGCTCAGGTTGTGTGCTCAGAGGGAATGTCTGAAATTGTTAGAGGCTTAGATGTAGTAATGAGTGGAGGGAGAGAGTTCAGGAGGAGATGGTCCATGAAATCTACATGAGATTTGGGGAGGGTTGAAGGGAGGCTGCAGCTAATGTTCTGTTGCTGGGCTATGGATGATCAAGAAGGATTGCATCTTGAGAAATAGAGAGAACAGAGAATAACTATTGGTAGTCTATCTGGTTTTCTTGCAGCAAGTCCTGTGCTTGAGCATGAGTATCTGCCTTAGTTGGGGACAGGGACACACAAAAAAGTAGGTGTATGGAGGCCAGCAAAGGATGGTCTGTGGAAGTCACAAAAGATTTGGACAGGGGAGAAATGGGACTACATCTTGGGTTCTGTTGTCACACTAGGAAAGGGCCTGAAGGAAAAGGTCTGGGGAACAGAGAGTTCATCAATTACATTCTGATTAATAAAAATACCCTGCTTGATCAAAATGTATATCTACTACATATGCACCATGGTTGAGTATACATTGTATTTATATTTTAAACATTTGCTTTGTGAATGTATTCAATAAAGCTCTTGGCATTAAAAAATAAAAAATAAACTTTTTATTAATTACAGTTTATTCACTTTGTATCCCCCAATAAGCCCCTCTCTCCTCCCCTTCTGGTCCCATCCTCTATCCACCTTCTTCATGCATGCCTCTCCCAAGACCACTGATAGGGGAGGTCCTCCTCTCCTTCCTTCTGATCTTAGTCTATCAGATCACATCAGGAATGGCTGCATTGTCATCTTCTGTAGCCTCGTAAGGCGGCTCTCCCCTCAGGGGAAGATGATCAAAGAACAGGCAAACCAGATTATGTCAGAGGCAGTTCCTCTTCCCATTACTATGTAACCCACTTGGACACTAAGCTGCCATGGACTACATCTGTGCAGGGGTTCTAGGTTATCTCCATGCCTGGTACTTGGTTGGAGTATAAGTCTCTGGGAAGACCCCTGTGTTCAAATTTTCTGGTTCAGTTGCTCTCCTTGTGTGGTTCCTATCCTCTCCAGATCTTACTATTTCCCACTTCTTACATAAGATTCCCTGCACTTTGCCTAACAGTTGGCCATAAGTCTCAGCATCTGCATTGATAGTCTGCAGGGCAGAGACTTTCAGAGGCCCTCTGTGGCAGGTTTCGAGGTTGTTTCCTGTTTTCTTCTTCTGATGTCCATCCTCTTTGCTTTCAGGATGGGGACTGAGCGTTTTACTCAGGGTCTTCTCTCTTGATTAGTTTCTTTAGATGTACAGGTTTTAGTAGGTTTATCCTATGTTATATGACTATATGAGTGAGTATATACTGTGTGTGTCTTTCTGCTTCTGGGACAGCTCACTCAGGATGATCTTTACAGGTCCCACCATTTACCTGCAAACTTCATGATTTTCTTATTTCTCATTGCAGAGTAATGTTCCATTGTGTAGATGTACCACAATTTCTGCATCCATTCTTCAGTTGAGGGGCATCTGAGCTGTTTCCAGCTTCTGGCTATTACAAATAAAGCTACTACAAACATGGTTGAGCAAATGTCCTTATTGTGTACCTGAGCCTCTTTTGGATATATGCCTAGGAGTGGTATGGCTGGATCTTGAGGAAGCGCTATTCCTAGTTGTGTGAGAAAGCACCGGATTGATTTCCAGAGTGGTTGTACAAGTTTACATTCCCACCAGCAATGGAGGAGGGTTCCCCTTTCTCTGCAACCTCTCCAGTATGTGTTGTCACTTGAGGTTTTGATCTTGGCCATTCTGATGGGTGTAAGGTGAAATCTCACGGTCGTTTTGATTTGCATTTCCCTAATGGCTAATGACGTTGAACATTTCTTTAAGTGTTTCTCTGCCATTTGATATTCCTCTACAGAGAGTTCTCTGTTTACCTCTGTTCCCCATTTTTTCCCTGTTCCCCTTACTAGGATACCCACTTGGTTAATGAGCTACCACGGGCTAGATCTGAACAGGGGTTGTAGGTAATATCCATACATGGTCCTTGATTGGAGTATCAGTCTCAGAAAATACCCCTGTGCCCACATATATTTGGTCCTTGTGGAGCTCCTATCCTCTCCACATCATACTAACTCCCCCTTATTTCTTATAATTCCCTGCATTCTGCTGAAGGTTTGGTTATGAGTCTTAGTATCTGCTTTGATACACTGCTAGGTAGAGTCTTTCAGAAGCCCTCTGTGGTAAGCTCCTGTCCCGTTTCTTGTTTTCTCCTATGTCCAATGCACATCCCATTTCTCTTTCTAAGTGAGGATTGATCATCTTACCCTGTGTCTTCTTTCTTGTTTATCTTCTTTAGGTGTATAGATTTCATTATGTTTATTTGGGGGGAGGGTTCTTTTTTAATTTTATTTTTTTCTTATCAGTTACATTTTATTAACTCTGTATCCCAGCCATGTCTCAATTCCTCATTCCCTCCCAGTCCCTCTCTCCCTCCCTCATCTCCACCCTGCCCCTTTCCAAGTCCACTGATAGGGGGGGACCTCCTCCCCATTGTTCCCCATTTTTTAAGTGGATTACTTGGTTTGCTGCTTTTCAGCCTCTTTAGTTCTTTATATATACTGGATATTAGCCCTCTGTCAGATTAAGGGTTGGTGAAGATTCTTTCCCAATCTGTAGGCAGTCGTTTTGTTTTGATGATGGTATCCTTTCCTTTACAGAAGCTTTTCAGTTTCATGAGGTCCCATTTGTTAATTGTTGCTCTTAGAGCCTGTGCTGTTGGTGTTCTGTTCAGGAAGTAAAAATAAACTTTTGAGACCACTCCTTGGCAATCATATGCCTACCTGATCCACCTAGGAAAGCACCAGAAGAGGTGAGCTGCATTTTGTCCTCTGAGATCCATTGTCAATCCCTTATCTCTGACTTTTTCGCCAGGAGGCCTACAATACCCAAGGAACATTCATATTCACAAGGGGTACAGCCAGCAGAGGTAAGCAGTGGGCTGTTTCCCAAGAACAATTGTCAGGCCTAAGATTCTGTCTGCTTTTCTGAGGAATCCTGCCAGTATCAAGGTCATCCAACCAAAATCAGGGCCAACAAGATGGATAAAGGCCAGCATGAGAATACAATCAACAAGAACAAAGACAAGACATGAAATGGAAATTTAAAAAAATAACAAGACATGAAATGGAAATAAAAGCAATAAACAAAACAAAAACTGAGGGAATCCTGGAGAAGGAAAACCTATGGAAGAGAGCAGAAACTCCAGACACAAGTATCACCAACAAAATTAAGGAGATGGAAGAGAGAATCCAAGATATAGAAAATATAATTTAAGACAAAATATAATTTAATACAAAAGTCAGAAATGTTGAATCTTAAAAGTTCCTGACACAAAACATTCAAGAAATCTGTGGGAGCATGAAAACATCAAACCTAAGAATAATATAAACAGAAGAAGGAGAAGCCTCCCAGTTCCAAGGCCCAGAAAATACTTTCAACAAAAATCATACAAGGAAACTTCCCCAACCTAAAGAAATAGATGCCTATAAATACACAAAAAAAATGTACAACACCAAATAAATTGGATCAGGCAAGAAAATCCTACTGCCTCATAATACTCAAAACATTAAATGTACAGAACAAATAAGGAATAGTAAAAGCAGCAAGAGAATAAGGCCAAGTAACATTTAAAGTCAAACCTGTCAGAATACAGCTCGCTTCTCAACAGACACTTTAAAATCCAAAAGGGCCTGGGCATGTGTCTTGCAGACTCTAACACACCACAGGTGTCTGACCAGACTACTATACCCAGAAAACGTGTACATACCATAGATGGAGAAAACAAAATATGCTAGAACAAATTTAAATAACATCTATCCACAAATCCAAACTACACTATATAGTAGAAGAAAAACTCCAACACAAGTAGATTAACTACACCCAAGAAACCAAGGAAAATAAATAATTCCACACCAGCAAAACCAAAAAATAAAATGTTTACTATAGGACCTTAAGAGACGATGCAGCAGCTTAACACCCTGATAACTCTCCCAGATACCCCAGGCTCAAATCCTACCTACAATGTGACAATGGACTACTGCCTAAAAATCTAGCCCCAGGATAAATAATGCCCACTTCTGTTTTTTACAGACAAGAGGCACACATATGTTGCTCAGACTAAGCATCCAAACAAATAAAATAGCATAAAAATAGAAAGTTATGTATTTGAGCATATTTTGGATATATGCCTAGGAACGATATAGCTGGATCTTGAGGAAGCACTATTCCTATTCATTTGCGAAAGTACCAGATTGATTTCCAAAGTGGTTGTACAAGTTTACATTCCCACCAGCAATGGAGGAGGGTTCCCCTTTCTCCACAACCTCTGCAGCATGTAGTGTCACTTGATTTTTGATCTTAGTCATTCTGATGCATGTAAGGTGAAATCTCAAGGTCATTTTGATTTGCATCTCCCTGGTGGCTAAAGATATTGAGCATTTCATTAAGCATTTGTCTATCATTCTATATTCCTCTGCAGAGAACTCTCTGCTTAGCTCTGTACTCCATTTTTTAATTGGATGGCTTTATTTCTTGCTTTTTAACTTCTTTAGTTTATTATATATTCTGGATATTAGCCCTCTGTCAGATATAGGGTTGGTGAAGATCCTTTCCAGTCTGTAGGCAATCATTTAGTTCTGACTACAGTGTCCTTTTCTTTACAGAAATTTTTTGTTCAAACATGTTCGTAGCAGCTTTATTCATTATTGCCAGAACCTGGAACAACCCAGATGTCCCTCAGTGGAGGAATGGATACAGAAACTGTGGTACATTTGCACAATGGAATACTACTCAGCAATTAAAAATGAAAAAAAATGATGAAATTTGCAGGGAAATGGTGGGATCTAGAAAAGATCCTCCTGAGTGTGGTATCCCAGAAGCAGAAAGACACACACAGTATATACTCACTTATAAGTGGATTCTAGACTTATAAAATAGGATAAACATACAAAAATCTGTACACCTAAAGAAGTTAAACAAGAAGGAGGACCCAGGGTGAGAGGATCAATCCTCACTTCGAAAGACAAATGGGATGGACATTGGAAATAGGATAAAATAAGAAACAGGACAGGAGCCTACCATGGAGGGCCTCTGAAAGCCTCTACCTAGCAGTGTATCAAAGCAGATGTTGAGACTCATAACCAAACATTGGGCAGGGTGTAGAGAATCGTATGAAAGAAGGGGGATTTAGTAATACATGGAGAGAACAGGAGCTCCACAAGCACCAAGTATATCTGGGCAAAGGGGTCTTTTCTGAGACTGATTCTCCAACCAAGAACAATGCATGGATATAATCTAGAAACCCTGCTCAGATGTAGTCCATGGCAGCTCAGTCTCCAGGTGAGTTCCCTAGTAAGGGGAACAGGGACTGTCTCCAATACGAACTCAGTGGCTAGATCTTTGACCTTGCCCCTACCCCAAGGGAGGAGCAGCCTTGCTAGATCACAGGGGAAGGCAATGCATCCAGCCCTATGAGAGCTGATAAACTAGGGTCAGATAGAAGGAAAGGAGGACCTTCCCTATCAGTGGACTTAGAGAGAGGCAGGAAAGAGAAGAAGAAGAGTGGGTGGGGATTGTGAGGGAATGAGGGAGGGGGCTACAGCTGGGATACAAAGTGAATAAACTGTAATTAATATAAAAAATAAAAATTTAGGAAAAATTGTTAGTAAAGACAATATATAGCAATCTTATAGCCAACATCAAACTAAAAGGAGAGAAACTTAAACAATCCAACTGAAATCAGGAACAAGACAAGGCTGCCATATCTCTTCAACACAGTACTTGAAGTCCTAGCTAAAGCAATAAGACAACTAAAGGAGATTAAGGGGATACATATCAGAAAGGAAGAAGTCAAAGTATCACTATTTGCAGATGATATGATAGTCTACATGAGCAACCAAAAATTCATCCAGAGAACTCCTTCAGCTGATAAACACCTTCAGCTAAGTGGCTGGATACAAAATTAACTCAAAAAAAAAAAAAAAACAGAAAACCTCCTGTATATCAAAGACAAAATGGTCGAGAAAGAAATTATGGAAACAACACCCTTCACAATAGCCACTAATAACATAAAGTACCTTGCTGTGACTCTAAACAAGCAAGTGAAAAACCTGTTTGAAAAAAAAAATTCAAGTCTCTGAAGAAAGAAATTGAAGAAGATATCAGAAGATGGAAATATCTCTTCTGCTCATGGATCAGTAAGAATAATACTGTGAAAATGACCATTCTGCCAAAATCAGTCTACAGATTCAATGCAATTCCAACAAAATACCATCGCAATTCTTTACAGACCTTGGAAGAAAAATTCTCAACTTCATGTGGAAAAACAAAATACCCAGAATTGCCAAAACAATCCTCTACAACAATCAAAAGTCTAGAGGTCTCTACATCCCGGATCTCAAACTGTTCTACAGAGCAATAGTAATAAAAATTAAATGGTACTGGCATAGAAACATAATTGTGGATCAATGAAATCAAACTGAAGACCCAGAAATAAGCCCCCACACACACCTATGGATACTTGAGTTTTGACAAAAAAAAAAGCCAAAAACATACAATGGAAAAAAGACAGCATGGTCAATAAATGGTGCTGGTCTAACTGCATGTCTACATGTAGAAAGTGCAAATATATCCATAGTTATCACCCTGCACAAAACTAAAGTCCAAGTGGATCAAAGACCTCAACATAAAACCAGACACACTAAATCTGTTAGAAGAAAAAGTGGGGAAGAGCCTTGACCTCATTGGCACAGGAGGCAACTTCCTGAACAGAACACCAACAGCACAGGCTCTAAGATCAACAATCAATAAATGGGACCTCATGAAACTTAAGAGCTTCTGTAAAGGACACTGTCCTCAGTGCAAAACAATAGCCTCCAGACAGGGAAATGAACTTCACCAACCCTATATCTCTCAATAAATCCAGAATTTATTGAGAACTAAAGAAGCAACAAATTTAGTAATCCAGTTTAAAAATGGGGTACAGAGATAAACAGAGAAATCTCAATTGAGGAATATTAAATGGCAGAACAACACTTAAAGAAATGTTCAACATCCTTAGTCATCAGGGAGATGCAAATCAAAAGGACCCTGAGATTTCACCTTATACCCATCAGAATGGCTAAGATCAAAAACTCAAGTGACAATACGTGACAGAAAGGATGTGGAGAAAGAGGAACCCTCCTTCATTGCTGATGGGAATGTAATCTTCTACAACCACTTTGGAAATCAATCTGGCGCTTTTCCAGACAACTAGGAATAGGGTTTCTTCAAGATCCAGTTATACCACTCCTAGGGATATAGCCAAAAGATACGTAAGTACACAACAAGGACATTTGTTCAGCCATGTTCGTAGCAACTTTATTTGTAATAACCATAACCTGGAAACAACCCAGATGTCCCTCAATGGAGGAATGGATATAGAAATTGTGGTACATTTACAATGGAATACTACTCAGCAATGAAAAACAAGGAAATCATGAAATTTGCAGGCAAATGGTGAGAACTAGAAAAAAATCATCCTGAGTGAGGTATCTCAAAAACAGAAAGCCATACATGGTATATACTCACTTATAAGTGGGTACCTGACATATAATATAGGATAAACATACAAAAACCTGTACACCTAAAGAAGCTGAGCTAGAAGGAGGACCCTGGGTAAGATGATCAAGCCTCAATCAGAAAGGCATACAGGATGGACATTGGAAGACGGAGAAAACAGGAAACAGAACAAAACAAACAAAAACAAAAAAAAAAAAAACAAAACAGAGAGCCTCTGAAAGATTTTACCCAGCATTGTATCCAAGCAGATACTGAAACTCATTAAAAAAAAAAAAAAAAAAAAAAACTTTGGGAAGAGTGCAAGGTATCTTAGGAAAGAAGGGGAGATAGTAAGACCTGGAGAGGACAGGAGCTCCATAAGGACAGCAACAGAACCAAAATTTCTGTGCATAGGGGGCTTTTCTGAGACATACTCTAAGCAAGGACCATTCATTGATATAATCTAGAACCCCTGCTCAGATGTAGCCCATGGCAACTCAGTATCCAAGTGGGTACCCTAGTAAGGGAAACAGGGACTGTCTCTGTCATGAACTCAGTGTCTAGCTCTTTGACTGCCTCCCCCTAATGTGGTTGCAGCCTTGCCAGGCCACAGAAGATGATGCAGCCAGTTCTGAACCTAGGAGACCTGAAAGATAGGGTCAGATGGAAAGGGAGGAGGACCTCTCCTGTCTATGTACTTAGAGAGAAGCATAGGAGGAGATGAGTGAGGGAATTTGGGGTTGGGAGGGAAGGTAGGAGGGGGCTACCGCTGGGATACAAAGGGAATAAACTGTAATTAATATAAAAAATAAAAATCTAATTAAAACTTAAAACTGGAAACACTGATAAACTTCTACTTCTCACCCAGTGTAATATCCATAAACCTTTAGCATTCTTAATAAACTTTACACACCAATATCTAAAAAAATATAAAAATAAAAAATAAAACGTTCTTTATCCTTATCCATTAGGGAAATAAAAACTTAATCCACTTTGAAATTTCATCCTACTCCAGTCAAAATGGCTAAGATATTTTGAAATGACCTCAAATGCTGCTATGGATGAGGGAAAAAGACAACACTTATTCATTGTTTTTGGAAGTGCAAACTGCTTTTGCAGCCATGTAATTTGAGATTTCAAAAAAGGAAAAAAGTAGAAATAGATCTATTACATTTTCAGCTATTCCAAATTTTTATATACCCAAAGACTCTATATCCTACAACAAAAATAATTGTTCCTGCATATCCACTGCTGCTCTCTCTACAGTAGCCTAACATGAAAATAAAGCCTAGCAAATTGTGGGACCTAGAAAAGATCAGTCTGAGTAAGGTATCCCAGAAGAAGAAAGACACACACGGAATATACTCACTTATATACACCTATAAAATATGATAAACATAATGTAATCTATGCACCTAAAAAAGATAAACAAGAAAGAGGACCTAGGGTAAGATGATCAATCCTCATTTAGAAAGACAAATGGGATGGACATTGGATGTAGGAGAAAACAAGTAACAGGACAGAAGCCTACCACAGAGGGCCTCTGAAAGACTCTACCTAGCAGTGTACCAAAGCAGATACTGAGACTCATAACCAAACCTTCAGCAGGATGCAGAGAATCATATGAAAGAAGGGGGAGTTAGTATGACCTGAAGAGGACAGGAGCTCCACAAGGACCAAATATATCTGAGCACAGGGTCTTTTTTGAGACTGCTTCTCCAGCCAAGGACCATGTATGGATATAACCTAGAACCCTTGCTTGGATGTAGCCCATGGTAGTTCAGTATCCTTGTGGGTACCCTAGTAAAGGGAACAGGGACTATTTCTGATGTGAACTCAATGGCTGGCTGTTGACCTCCCCACTCACCCGCCGTGGGAGTAGCAGCCATGCTAGGCCACAGAGAAGGACTTTGCAGCCAGTCCTGAAGATACCTGATAAACCAGGGTCAAATGAAAGGAAGGAGGTCCTCCCTATCAGTGGACTTGGAAAGGGGCAAGGAGGAGATGAGACAGGGAGGGTGGGATTGGGAGGAAATAAGGGGGTGGGATACAGCTGGGATACAATGTTAATAAACTGTAACTAATATTAAAAAATAAAAAACTTAAAAAAAACCTAGAAGTCAATAAAGAGGAGGATAGATAATATGGGGACACTACATTGTAAGGTATTAGTCATCTGTTAAGAAAAATAAGACTCAGGAAACTCCCCTGTATCCAAATTTTTGATTCTGTTGTTCTACTTGTGGAGTTCCTGTCCCCTCCAGGACATTCTATCTCCCCCTTCTATGGGCTTTCCTCTTAGCATCGCTTTAATTGTGTCCCTTATGTTTAGGCATGTTGTACCCTCGTTATCATTGAATTCTAGGAAGACTTTAATTTCTCTATTTCTTCCCTGACCCAGCTGTCATTCAGTAGTGAGTGGTTCAGTTTCCATGTGTGTGTAGGCTCTCTGCTTTTTGTGTTTCTGTTGAGGTCCAGCTTTAGTCCATAGAAGTCAGATACTATACAAGGGATTATTTCAATCTTCGTGGATCTGTTGAGGGTTGCTTTATGACCAACCATATGGTCTGTTTTGGAGAAGGTTCCATGAGGTGCCAAAAAGGAAGGTATACTCTTTTGAATTTGGGAAAAAGGTCCATAGCCATCTATTAGATCCATCTAATTTAGGACCTCTGTAGGTGTCATTATTTTCCTGTTTAGCTTCTGTCTAGATGATCAGTCCCTTGGTGAGAGTGGAGTGTGAAGTCTCCCACTATTAAGGTGTTGGGATCCATGTGTGATTTCAGCTTTAATAATGTTTCATTTACAATTTTAGGTGGTCTTGTATTTGGGGCATAGATGTTCAGAATTGTGATGTCCTCCTGGTAGATTTTTCCTTTGATGAGAATGAAGTGCCCCTCCTCATCTTTTTTGATAAATTTTGATTGAAAGTCTGTTTTATTAGATATTAGGATAGCTACCCCCGCTTGTTTTCTGGGTTGACTTGCTTCAAAATCATTTTTCTAGCCCTTTACTGTGATGAAGTGTTTATCTTTGTTGCAGTGGTGGGTTTCTTGGATGCAGCACAATGCTGGATCCTGTTTCTGCAACCAGAAACTCTTTTCATTGGAGAATTGAGTCCATTTATGTCAATAGATAATAGTGAACAATGAATGTTAGTTCCTTTTATTGTGGAGTTGGTGGTGTTACTGTGACTCATTGCTTGTTTTCTTTCAATTTTTTGTGTGAAGTTATCTGTATTGTATGTTTTCTTGGGTGTAGTTGTTTTTGTTGTATTGGAGTTTTCCTTCTAGTATCTTCTTCCAGGCTGGTTTGCTGTGTAGATATTGCTTAAATTTAGTTTTGTCATGGAATATTTTGTTTTCTCCATCAATGTTGATTGAAAGATTTGCTTGGTATAATAGTCTGGGTTGGCATCTGTGGTCCCTTAGAGTCTGCATGACATCTGCCCAGGCCCTTCTGGCTTTCATAATTTCTATTGAGAAGTCTGGTGTGATTCTGATAGGTCTACCTGTATGTATTACTTGGCCTTTTTCCTTTGCTGCTTTTATATTTTTTCTTTGTTCTGTAGATTTTGTGTCTTGACTATGATGTGATGTGAGGAATTTGTTTTCTGGTCTAGTCTATTTGGTTTTCTGTGCTCTTCTTGTATGTTCATGGACATATCTTTCTTTAAGTTGGGAAAAAATTCTTCTATGATTTTCTTGAAAATATTTACTGGAACTTGGAGCCTAGGATCTTCTTTTTTATCAATACCTATTATTCCTAGATTTCACCTTTTCATGGGATCTGATGTCTGCTTGCTATCTTAGATGGACCCTGGATCTGGGATTCTGCAGGCACTTGAAGGTGCACTCACTCTTCAGCAAGTCAAATAGAAAAGCACAGGGGTTCCCCCTGTTCTCTACTCTAAGATTTGGGCCTGGTGGGGCAAATGCAGGTGTATGAGCTCTGTCACCTCAGTGGTGATATAGCCGCAGAACTTGAGAGTCCAGCTAGAGCAGCCATAAAACACAAGTGATTGTGTTTCCCAGGTGAGAGGATACCCGACGGTGGGGGATTCAATCAGCATTGACTCACCCGGCTAAACCGTGGAAGAGATCCTGGTTCCACCAGGTGCTTGGCCGCCAGCCCAAAACCACATGCCAGCATGCTCTGGTCACTGTCCCAGACTGAACTGTGGGCACCACAACATCAGAGACTGAAATTTCCAGTTGAGAAATAACCCCACAGTGCAGGAAATGATTGGGACCGACCTTAGGTCACCAAGACATCCCCTGAAAGAGACTTAGGTTCTGTGGGTGCCCCAGGAGCCAGCCCGGAGCCAGAGCCAGGGACCCAGGCACCAGCACAGAGCCCCGCCTAAGTGCCTGATTCGTTGCCCCAGATAGAACTGTGGGCCCCAGGGCACCAGAGACTGAGTTTCACTGTTGGGTACAAACCCACAGGGAAGGGAAAGGCTGGTCTGATCTCAGAGCACTCAGCTGATACCACCACCCCGAAAAGGTCTTGGGAAAAGTTACCCAGTTTCAGCAGATGCCCAGGCACCCAATCCCTAGAAAGGTGGAACCATGTAAGTCTGTGCCTGCAGGTTCTACTCACCATCACAGACAGAAAGGCTATCCCCAAAGCAAAGACTGGGTGTCCCTGTCAGGAGGAAACCCCACAGCAGGGGGATCATCAGGACACCAAGCACCAAAAGACTTTCTGGATTCATGCAGACTCTAGGCTCTAGCCTTCTACTGCAGGCAGGAGCGCTGTGCTCACGGCCACTATTGAGTACCGACAGGGCACTAGGGCACACAGCTGCATCCTCAGAACTACAAAAGCCAGAGAGGCATTACAGCAGCCCTCAGATACTACGTCAAGGATCAACCAGTTATCCCTAGCTAGACTGACAAAACTGTGGGAATCCCTGGTTCTTCAAGAGGGCTGCACCCAACAATTACACCTTAAGAGCAACAGCTGCTGTTCACTAAATTCAGAGCAAGAAACCCAGCAGCAGGACAGCCATCACCAGGACCTCTCCTGATGAGAGGAGAGCCTTCCTGAATACCAGTTACCATACAGATCCATACACCTGAAGTGAACTGTGACAATTCCTGAGAAGCACCACTATTCAGTTGACCATACCCAAAAAGCAGAGAACTTCAGGACCCCCTCAAGTAGATTCTCCCCACCCAAAGGACTCAGCAGGCACCAGAAATTAACAGACAACACCTGAGACAGAGAGATGGGTAGAGGCCAGTAAAAAAGCACAACCAACAAAAGGCAAAACAACATGGCATCCCCAGAACCCAGTTATCCAGGGGCAAGTAGCCCTGGACACAATAACATAAGTGAAATTCAAGAAGATGACCTTACATCTATGCTAATGAAAAGGTTAATAGAGGTAGTGCCAGAAGAAAACAGGAAACAACCTTGGAACCTGCTACAGAGGGCCTCTGAAAGCCTCTGCAGTATAGACTGTCAAAGCAGATGCTGAGTCTGATGGCCAACTGATGGGCAGAGTGAATGGAATTTTATGGAAGAAGTGGGAAATAGTAAGAGCTGGAGGGGACAGGAACTCCACAAGGAGAGCAACAGAACAAGATAATTTGAACACAGGGAACGTCCCAGAGACTCATACTCCAACCAAGGACTATTCATGAAGATAACCTAGAACCCCTGCACAGATGTAGCCCATGGCAGTTCAGTGTCCAAGTGGGTTACATAGTAATGAGAAGAGGGACTGCCTCTGACATAATCTGATTGGCCTGCTCGTTGATCACCTCCCCCTGAGGGGGGAGCAGCCTTACCAGGCCACAATAGAGGACAATGCAGCCACTTTTGATGAGAACTGATAGACTAAGATCAGAAAGGAGAGGAGAACCTCCCCTATCAGTGGACTTGGGGAGTGGCATGCATGCAGAAAGGGGAGGGAGGGTGGGATCAGGAGAGAAGGAGGGAGGGGCTTATGGGGAGATACAAAATGAATAAAGTGTAATTAATAAAAAATAAAAAGAAGGGGTGGAGAGATGGTTCAGTGGGTAAGAGCACTGTCTGTGCTTCCAAAGGACCCAGGTTCAATTCCCAGCAACCACATGGTGGCTCATAACTGTCTGTAACGCCAACTTCAAGGCATCTTTCACCTTCACACTAATGCACATCTAAAATTAAAGAAATTATAAAAAAAAATAAAATAAAAAATAAAAAGAAGATTTAGGAGACAATATAATAAAACAGATTATGGTCATCTGTAAGGAAATACAGGAAGATGCAGCCAAACAGTTTGTGTCACTGAAAGAAATAAAAAAACAGAGGAATGTTCAAACAAACAGTTGAAAGAATTGAAGGAAAAACAGGAAAATACAGTCAGACAGGTGAAGGAAATCAACAAAATGGTTCAAGATCTGAAGATAGAATTGGAAGAATTAAAGAAAACACAAATGGAGGAAATCACAGAGAGGGAGAACATAGGAAAGAAAACAGGAACTACAGAGGTAAGCATAACCAACAGACTATAAGAGATGGAAGAAAGAATCTCAGGTATGGAACATACAATGGAAGAAATTGATGTATCCATCAAAGAAAATAATAAATCTAAAAAATTGCTGACACAGACCGTCCAAGAAATCCAAGACAACATAAAAAGACAAAACCTAAGAATAATAGGAATAGAGGAAAAAGAAGATTCCCTCCTCCAAGGCCCAGAAAATGTTTTCAACAAAATCATTAAAGAAAATTTCCCCAACTTAAAGGGGAGGCCTATAAGAATACAAGAAGCCTACAGAATACCTAATAAATTAGACCAGAAAAGAAAATCCTCCTGTCACATAATAATCAAAACAGTAAGTATACAGAACAAAGAAAAAATACTAAAAGCTGCAAGGGAAAAAGGCCAAGTAACGTATAATGGCAAACCCATCAGAATCACACCTGACTTCTCAACAGAAACTATGAAAGCCAGAAGAGCCTAGACAGATATCATACAGACCCTAAGAGAACACAGATGTCAGCGCTACTGTACCCAGCAAAACTCTCAGTCCTCATAGACGGAGGAAACAAGATATTCAACGACAAAAACAAATTTCAACAATACCTACACACAAATCCAGCATTACAGAAGATACTAGAAGAAAAAATACAACCCAAGAAAACTAACTACTTTCAAGAAATCAAAGGAAATAAATAACCTCACTACAGCAAAACAAAAGTAGCCAAACACACAAGCACACTACCATGGCCAACATCCATATCAAAGGATCTAACAGCCACTGGCCATTAATCTCCCTCAACATCAATGGACTCAATTCTCCAATAAAAAGACACAGACTAACAGAACGGATGCCTAAACAAGACCCGACAATCTGTTGCATACAAGAAACACACTTAAATCACAAAGATAGACATTACCTGAGAGTAAAGGGCTGGAAGACGATTTTCCAAGCAAATGGACCCAAGAAGCAAGCAGGAGTAGCCATTCTAATATCTAATAAAGTAGATTTTCAACCAAAATCAACCAAAACAGATAGAGAAGGACACTTCATACTCATCAAGGGAAAAATCCACTAGGAAGATATAACAATCCTGAATATCTATGCCCCAAATGCAAGGGCACCCACATTTGCAAAAGCAACTTTAATAAAACTTAAACTACACATAGACCCACACACATTAATAGTGGGAGACTTCAACACCACACTCTCAACAAAGGACAGATCAACAAAACAGAAATTAAACAAAGAAAGAATATCTCTGACAGAGGTCATGAATCAAATGGACCTCACAGACATCTACAGAACCTTTCACCCAAACTCAAAAGAATTTACCTTCTTCTCAGCACCTCATAGAACCTTCTCCAAAATAGACCATATAGTTGGTCACAAAGCAAGCCTAAACAGATACGAGAAGATTGAAATAATCCCTTGTATCCTATGTGATCACCATGGACTAAAACTGGACCTCAATGACAAAAATAGCAAAAGGCCTACACACACATGGAAACTGAAAAAATTGCTTCTAAATGACAGCTGGGTCAGAGAAAAAATAAAGAAAGAAATTAAAGACTTCCTAGAATTCAATGAAAATGAAGGCACAAAATACCCAAACTTATGGGACACAATGAAAGCAGTGCTAAGAGGAAAGTTCATAGCCCTAAGTGCCTTCAAGAAGAAATTCGAAACATCTCATGAAAGCAACTTAATGGCTCACTTAAAAGCTCTAGAAAAAAAAGAAGCAGACACACCAAAGAAGACTAGATGGCTGGAAATAATCAAACTCAGGGCTGAAATCAATCGATTAGAAACAAATAAAAGAATTCAAACAATCAATGAAACCAAGAGCTGGTTCTTTGAGAAAATCAACAAGATAGACAAACCCTTAGCCAAACTAACTAAAAGGCAGAGAGACACTATCAAAATCAACAAAATCCAAAATGAAAAGGGGAATATAACCACAGACACTGAAGAAATCCAAACAATAATTAGGTCTTACTTCCAAAGTCTATATGCCACAAAATTTGAAAATCTAAATGAAATGGATAATTTTCTTGACTGATTCTACATGCCAAAGCTGAATCAAGACCAGGTAAATCAATTAAATAGTCCTATATCCCCTAAGGAAATAGAAGCTGTCATCAAAAGTCTACCATGCAAAAAAAAGCCCAGGACCAGATGATTTCAGCACCGAATTCTACCAGACCTTCAAAGAAGAGCTAACACCAATACTCTTCAAACTATTCCACAAGATAGAAACAGAAGGAACACTACCAAACTCATTCTATGAAGCCACAGTCACCTTGGTACCTAAACCTCACAAAGACCCAACAAAGAAAGAGAATTTCAGGCCAATCTCCCTCATGAACATTGATGCAAAAATACTCAACAAAATACTTGCAAACTGAATCCAAGAACATATCAAAGACATCATCCACTATGACCAAGTAGGCTTCATCCCAGGCATGCAGGGGTGGTTCAATATATGGAAATCCATCAATGTGATCCACCACATAAACAAACTGAAGGAGGAAAACCACATGATCATCTCCTCAGATGCTGAAAAGGCATTTAACAAAATCCAATATCCATTCATGTTTAAAGTATTGGAGAGATCAGGCATACAAGGCACATACCTGAACATAGTAAAGATGATATACAGCAAGCCTATAGCCAACATCAAACTCAATGTAGAGAAACTTAAATCATTCCCACTGAAATCAGGGACAAGGCGAGGCTGTCCACTCTCTCCATATCTTTTCAATATTGTTCTTGAAGTCCTAGCTAGAGCAATAAGAAAGAGATCAAGGGGATACAAATTGGAAAGGAAGAATTCAAAGTATCACTCTTTGCAGATGATATGATAGTATACCTGAGTGACCCCAAAAACTCTACCAGGGAAAACCTACAGCTGATTAACACCTTCAGCAAAGTGGCTGGATACAAAATTAACTCAAAAAAAAAAATCAGTAGCCTTCTTGTTTACAAAGGACAAAAGGGCCGAGAAAGAAATTAGAGAAACAATACCCTTCACAATAGCCACAAAGGACATAAAGTACTTTGGTGTGAACTTAACCAAGCAATTCAAAGACTTGTTTGAAAAAAAATTTCCAGTCTCTGAAGAATTAGAAGAAGATATCAGAAGATGGAAAGATCTCCCATGCTCATGGCTTGGCAGGATTAATATAGTAAAAATGGCCATCTTACCAAAAGCAATCTACAGATTCAACGCAATTCCAATCAAATTACCAACACAATTCTTTACAAACCTTGAAAGAAAAATTCTCACCTTCATTTAGAACAACAAGAAACCCACAATTGCTAAAACAATTCTCTACAGTAAAAGATCTTCAGGAGGTATCTCCATCCCTGATCTCAAGCTGTACTATAAAGCAAAAATACTAAAAAACTGCATGGTACTGGCATATAAACAGAATGGTGGATCAATGGAATCAAATAGAAGACTCTGACATAAATACACACACTTATGGACACCTGATTTTTTACAAAGATGCCAAAACCATTCAATGAAAAAAAGACAGCATCTTCAACAAATAATGCTGGTCTAACTGGAAGCCTACATGTAGAAAAATGCAAATAGATCCATACTTATACCCCTGCACAAAACTAAAGTCCAAGTGGAGCAAAGACCTCAACATAAAACTATACACACTAAACCGCTTAGAAGAAAAAGTGGGGAATACCCTTGAACTCATTAGTACAGGAGACAACTTCCTGAACAGAACACCAACAGCACAGACTCCTAGAGCAACAATCAATAAATGGGACCTCATGAAACTGAAAAGCTTCTGTTAAAGCAAAAGACACTGTCATCAGAACAAAACGACAGCCTACAGATTGAGAAAAGATCTTCACCAATTCTATATCTGACAGAGGGTTAATATTCAGTATATATATAAAGAACTATGGAAGTTAAACAGCAAAAAAATAAAGTAATCCAATTTAAAAATGGGGTACAGAGCTAAACAGAGAATTCTCTGCAGAGGAATATCAAATGGCAGAGAAACACTTAAAGAAATGCTCAATCTCATTAGCCATCAGGTAAATGCAAATCAAAACAACCCTAAGATTTCACCTTACACCCATCAGAATGGCTAAGATCAAAAACTCAAGAGACAACACATGCTGGAGAGGTTGTGGAGAAAGGGGAACCCTCCTCCACTGCTGGTGGGAATGTAAACTTGTACAACCACTCTGAAAAACAGTCTGGCGCTTTCTTAGACAACTAGGAATAGTGCTTCCTCAAGATCCAGCAATACCACTCCTAGGCATATACCCAAAAGAGGCTCAAGTACACAATAAGAACATTTGCTCAACCATGTTTGTAGCAGCCTTATTTGTAATAGCGAGAAGCTGGAAACAGCCCAGATAACCCTCAGTGGAGGAATGGATGCACAAATTGTGGTATATCTACACAATGGAATGTTACTCAGCAATAAAAAACAAGGAAATCATGAAATTTGCAGGTAAATGGTGGGATCTGAAAAAGATCATCCTGAGTGAGCTAACCCAGAAGCAAAAAGATGCACACGGTATATACTCACTCATATAGACATATAATGTAGGATACACCTACTAAAATCTGTACACCTAAAGAAACTAATCAAGATGGAGGACTCTTGCTAAAATGCTCAATTCCTATCCAGAAAGGCAAAGAGCCTGGACATCAGAAGAAGGAGAAAAGAGGGAACAAGTCAGGAGCCTGACACAGAGGACCTCTGAAAAGCTCTGCCTTGCAGACTATCAATGGTGATGCTGAGACTTATGAGCAACCTTTGGGCAGAGTGCAGGGAATCTTAGGAAAGAAATGGGAATCAGTAAGATCTGGAGAGGATAGGAACTCCACAAGGAGAGCAACAGAACCAAAAAATCTGAGCACAGGGGTCTTTCCTAAGACTGCTATTCCAACCAAGGACTATGCATGGAGATAACCTAAGACCCCTGAACAGATGTAGCCCATGGCAGTTCAGTATCCAAGTGGGTTCCATTGTAATAGGAACAGGGACTGTTTCTGACATGAACTGATTGGCCTGCTCTTTAATTACCTCCCCCTGAGGGGGAAGCAGCATTACCAGGCCACAAAAGAAGACAGTGCAGCCACTCCTGATGAGACCTAATTGACTAGGATCAGAAGGAAGGAAAAGAAGTCCTTCCCTATCAGTGGACTTGGGGAGGGGCATGCATGCAGAGGATGGAGGAAGTGAGGAATTGGGACTGGAAGAGGGAGGGAACCACGGGGGAGATACAAAGTGAATAAAGTGTAATTAATAAAAAAATAAAAAATAAAAAAACAAACAAAACAATTTACATAGTTTTAATGGTCTTTCAACTTTTCACCTTGCACATGAACCCTCTTAATTCAAATGAATCTTTTTATGAATTTTTATAATAGAAAATTGGTGGAATAGCTTTTTATTTAAAAAAAAAAACACAATTTTTTTTAAAAATTCCAGGAAAACACAACCAAACAATTAGAAAAAAAAATGAATGAATCTTTTAAAGCCAAGGAACTACAAACAAAAAATTGAAGGAAATAGAATAGATCAAGAACTGAAAGTGGAAAGAATATCAATAAAAAAAAAAAAACACAGAATTCTGGAACTGAAAAATTTGGAAATTTAAACAAGAACTACAGAGGCAAGCCTCACCCACAGAATAAAACAGATAGAAGTGAAAATCTCAAGCCTTAATGATACCATACAAAGAATTGATACATTAATCAAAGAAAATGTTAAATTGAAAAAAAAAAATCTTGAAGTAGACTATGAAACACTTCTCAACATGAATGATAGACATGACCTCTAGATAAAGATCTGGGAAACATATTACATGCAAATGGACCTAAGAAGCAAGCTGATGCAGCCATCGCAATTCCAGACAACATAGGCTTAAGGCCAAAACTAATGAGTAGAGATAAGGAAGGACACTACATAGTGACTAAGGAACTATCCATCATGATAATGTCTCCATTTTTAACACTGATGTCCCAAACACAAGGGCACCCAATTGGTAATGCAGGTTTTGGTTTCTTGGTAAACTCATTTATGTTATGTTAATGTGTTTTTGTTTTAATCTCAAGAGTGGAATTTTAGTTGAGCTATAGTTTGTCCATACCTGTTAGTTGTCTCATGAGTCATAACTTTTGCCAGCTGGTAACAGCCTTCCACATGCCTCATGGAGAGGGGCCTTGGTTTAAGACTAGGAAGATTGAGAGCCCAGAAAGAGAAGGCATGGCATGCAGTGTTGGCCTGTGGCTTTTAACAGTTTGAAGAGAGCAGAGGTTGATGGTGTGGAAGATTGGAGCAGACAGACAGAAGTGCTTCAGGGGCACAGTGGCATGAAGGAGACTGTTGGCTGCATCTGCAGTTGATGGAAGTTGGTTTAGAGCCCTAAACAATCCATTAATCCTAAACAGCTAGAATTAGTAAAGGTGTCTGGGCCCTCTCTCCCCATTAGCTCTCTCTCCTATGTAGGGTTGGAAACTTGGAAGGAAGGTTGAGACCTAAACACCCCAAATAAAGTAGAGTTTTAAGAACAAACACTACACTGCTTTGTAACAGCAAAAGTGCTAAAGCTTAAATCACATACTAATCTTTACACAATGATAGCGGGAGACTTCAATGCCTCATTCTCACATGCCAAAACTAAACAGAGAAATACTTGAGCTAACAGATATTATAAACCAAATTGGCATACATAACAGATATATGTTCTTCTCAGCACCTCAGGGAACCTTCTCTAAGACTGACCATATACATGGTCACCAAGCAAGTCTCATCAAGTATGAAAATATTAAAATAACTCCCTGAAAGCAATCTTACCAAAATGTATTAAAGCTGGATTATAGCAACAAGAAAGCATCAGAATGCTTACAAACTCATGGAAACTGAACAATGCCCTACTGAGTGAAAGCTGAGTCCAGATAGAAATAAGAGAAACTAAAGACTTCGTAGAACTGACTAAAAATGAATACACACCATACCCAATGTTACAAGATACAATGAAAATGGTGCTAAGAGGAATGTCCATAGCACTAAGTGCCTACATAAAGAAATTGGAGAGATAATTGCCTAATAGTAACTTGATAGCACACCTGTAAGCTCTAGAAAAAAAAAATAAGTAAGGACACTCAAGAGGAGTAGAGAGCAAGAGAATATCATGCTGAAAGCTGAAATTAAAAGAAATGGTAAGAAGAAAAAACAGTACAAAGAATCAATTAACAAAGGAGAAGTTCTTTGAGAAAATAAACCAGATTTACTCACACATGTCCAAATTAACTAAAAAGCAGAGACAGACATTGGCACAGGAGACTACTTCCTGAACAGAACACCAACAGCACAGGCTCTAAGATCAATAATCAATAAATGGGACCTCATGAAACTGAAAACTTCTGTAAAGCAAAGGACACTGTCGTCAAAACAAAATGACAGTCTACAGACTGCGAAAGGATCTTCACAAGCCCTATTTCTGACAGAGGGCTAATATCCAGTATATATAAAGAACTCAAGAACTTAAAAAGCAACAAATCAAGTAATCCAATTAAAATATGGGGTACAGAGATAAACAGAGAATTCTATGTAGAGTAATGTAGAATGGCAGAGAAACATATAAAGAAATGGTCAATGTCCTTAGCCATCAGGGAGATGTAAATCAAAATAGCCCTGAGATTTCAACTTACACCCATCAGAATGGCTAAGATCAAAAACTCAAGTGACAACACATGCTGGAGAGGATGTGGAGAAAGGAGAACCATCCTCCATTGCTAGTGGGAATGTAAACTTGTACAACCACTTTGGAAATCAATCTGGTGCTTTCTCAGACAATTAGGAATAGTGCTTCCTCAAGATCCAGCTATACCACTCCTAAGCATATATCCAAAAGATGCTCAAGTACACAACAAGGACATTTGTTCAACCATGTTTGTAGCAGCTTTATTCATAATAGCCAGAACCTGGAAACAATTCAGATGTCCCTCAGCAGAGGAATGGATACAGAAATTGTGGTAGATTTACACAATGGAATACTACTCAGCAATGAAAAACAAGGAAATCATGAGATTTGGAGGGAAATGGTGGGAACTAGAAAAGATCATCCTGAGGGAGGTATCCCAGAAGCAGAAAGACACACACAGTATATACTCACTTATAAGTGGGTACTAGACCTATAAAATAGGAGAAACATTAAAATCTGTACACCTAAAGAAACTAAACAAGAAGGAGGACCCGGGGTAAAACGATCAATCTTACTTAGAAAGACAAATGGGATGGACATTGCAAATAGGAGAAAATGAGAAGCAGGACAGGAGCCTACCACAGAGGGCCTCTGAAAGACTACCTAGCACTGTATTAAAGCAGATGCTGAGACTCATGGCCAAACTTTGGGCAGAGTGCAGGTAATCATATGAAAGAAGAGAGAGTTAGTAAGACCTGGAGAGAATAAGAGCTCTACTATGACCAAATATATCTGGGCACAGGTGCTTGTCTGAGACTGATTCTCCAACCAGGGACCATGCATGGATATAACCTAGAATCCCTGCTTGGACGTAGCCTATGGCAGCACAGTATCCAAGTGGGTTCTCTAGTAAGAGGAACAAGGGACTGTATATGGCATGAACTCTGTGGCTAGCTCTTTGACCTTCCCACCCTCCCATGGAAGGAGCAGCCCTGCTAGGCCGCAGAGGAGGACATTGCAGCCAGTCCTGGTAAGACCTGATAAGTTAGGGTCAGATGGAAGGGGAAGAGGACCTCTGCTTTCAGTGGACTTAGAGAGTGGCAGGGAAGAGATGAGGAAGAAAAGGTGGGGTTGGGAGGGAAGAAAGGAGGGAGCTACAGCTAGGATACAAAGTAAATAAATAGTAATTAATATAAAAATTTAATTAAAGAAAGCAGAGAATTTCCTCAGTGTCTGTAGTTATGTCACCCTTTTCATTTCTGATTTTGCTGATTTGGATAGATTCTCTCTGCTTTTTAGCTAGCTTGGCTAAGGGTTTGTCTATCTTATTGATTTTCTCAAAGAACCAGTTTTTTGTTTCAATGATTCTTTGAATATTTTTATTTGTTTCTAATTGATTGATTTCAGCCCTGAGTTTGATTATTTCCATCCATCTGTTCCTCTTGGGTGTATCTGCTTCTATTTTTTTCTAGAGTTTTCAGTTGGGCCATTAAGTTGCTTGTATGTTACAAATTTCTTCTTGAAGGCACTTAGAGCTATGAATTTTTCTCTGAGCACTGCTTTCAATGTGTCCCATAAATTTGGGTATGTTGTGCCTTCATTTTCATTGAATTCTAGGAAGT
Organism: Psammomys obesus; assembly: GCF_907164565.1. Taxonomy (NCBI): domain Eukaryota; kingdom Metazoa; phylum Chordata; class Mammalia; order Rodentia; family Muridae; genus Psammomys; species Psammomys obesus. The sequence continues at coordinate 1,873,241 of NW_026594014.1, read as the reverse complement.
CTTTAATTTCTTTCTTTGTTTCTTCCTTGACCCAGCTGTCATTGAGTAGCAAGTTGTTCAGTTTCCAGGTGCGTGTCAGCTTTTTGTTATTTCCTTTGTTGTTGAGGCCCAGCTTTAGTCCATGATGGTCAGATAAGATACATGTGTCATGTATCTGTTGAGGCTTGCTTTGTGACCAACTATATGGTCTATTTTGGAGAAGGCTCCATGTGGTGCTGAAAAGAAGGTATACTCTTGAGTTTAGGTGAAAAGATCTGTAGACATCTATTAGGTCCATTTGATTTAGGGACTCTGTAAGTGCCTTTATTTCCCTATTTGGTTTCTGTCTAGTTGATCTGTCCCTTGATAAGAGTGAGGTGAAGTCTCCAACTATTAAGGTATTAAGATCAATGTGTGATTTAAGCTTTAATAATGTTTTATTTATGAATGTAGGCACTCTTGTGATTGGGGCATAGATGTACAAAATTGTGATGTCCTCTTGGTGGATTTTTCCTTTGAGGGGAATATAGTGGCCCTCCTTATCTTTTTTGATTAATTTTGGTTGAAAGTCTATTTTATTAGATATTAGGATGGCTACTCCAGCTTGTTTTCTGGAACAAGGATAAATATACTGAAATCTATCCACCTAAAGAAGATAAACAAGAAAGAGGACCCAGGGTACGATGATCAATCCTCACCTAGAAAGACAAATGGGATGGACATTGGATGTAGGAGAAAACAAGTAATAGGACAGGAGCCTACCACAGAGGGCCTCTGAAAGACTCTACCTAGCAGTGTATCAAAACAGATATTAAGACTCATAACAAAACCTCTGGCAGAATACAGGGAACCAAAAATAAAGGGGAGGATAGTTAATATGACCTGGAGAGGACAGGAGTTCCACAAGGACCAAATATATCTGGGCATAGTGGTCTTTTATGAGACTGTTTCTCCAAACAAGGACCATGTATGGATGCAACCTAAAGCTCCTGCTCAGATGTAGCTCTTGGTAGCTCAGTATCCAAGTGGATACCCTAATAAGGGGGACAGGAACTGTTTCTGACATGAACTCATAGGTGGGATCTTTGACCTCCCCCCCCCCGGGAGAAGCAGCCTTGCTAGGCCACAGAGGAGGACTTTGCAGCCAGTTCTGCAGACACCTGATAAACCAGTATCAGATGTAAGGGGAGGAGGTTCTCCCTTATCAGTGGACTTGGAAAGGGGCAGGGAGGAGATGAGGGTAGGAGGGTGGGATTGGGAGGGAAATAGGGAGTGGTATACAGCAGGGATACAAAGTTAACAAACTGTAACTAATATTTAAAAAATAAAAATTAAAAAAAGAAAAAAGCAGAGGGAGAATATAGTTATTAACAAAACAGAAATGAAAACAAGACATAACAACAGGAACTGAAGAAATCCAATGAACCTTAAAGACATAAATTAAAAACCTATACTCCACCAAATTGGAAAATCTAAAAGAAATTATCTTCTTGATAAGCACCTCTTACTTGCCAGAGTAAAATTAAGATTAGACAAATAATTTAAAAGGAACTATAAACCTGTGTCATATATAAGGAAACATTCAGAGTCTCTAAACCAAAGAGAGCCCAATAACAGATAGTTTTAGCACAGAATTCTACCAGACTTAAAAACTAGAGTTAACACCAATACTCATCAAATTATTCTACAAAACAGAAACTGAACAGACATTTCCTACTTCATTTTATGGGGACCCAGTCATCTTGAAACCCAAACTACATAAAACTACAACAAAGAAACAGAATTATGGAATAATTTCTTTTATGAGCATAGATACAAATATACTTGCAAACCAAATCCAAGACAATCTTAAAAACATCATCTTCTATGATCAAGTAGGCACTCCAGAGATGCAAGGATGTTTCAGTAACAAATATGAGCAAATGTATTTCACCATATAAAAAACCTGAGTGAAAAAGTCCATATTACCTTCTAAATGGATGCTGAAAACACCTTTGAAAAATCCAATACCCCTCTGTGATAAAAAGTTTTGAAGTGATTTTGGATACAAAGGACATCACTAAACATAATAAAGTCAGTTTACAGCAAGCCTATAGACAAGAACAAATTAAATTATAAGAAACTCAATGCAATTACATGAAAATGGAGACTAAGATACAGTTATCCACTTACTCCACACTTATTCAATATAGTACTTGAATATTTAGCTAGAGCAATAACACTTCTAAATCATATCAAGGAAAAAGAAGTTGAAAAGGAAAAAGTCAAGTATCGTTTTTTGTATATCATAGTATACATAAGTATACTACCAATATATTAATGTATACTATCCTATGATACTATCACATGATAGTATTTGATATGATAGTATACAGAAGTGACTCTAAAAATATAATGAAGTAAGTTCTACAGCTGATAAACACATTCAGTGAAGTGACTGAAAACAAGATTAAATCAAAAAGTCAATAGACTTCCTATATACAAATGACAAGTGGGAGCTATAGTACCCAAAGGATGCTTCAAAGTATCCAAGGATTATTTTCTCTACCATAGTCATTGTGGGTTTATTTAAAATAGCCAGAAACTGGAAATATGTGTGAGTGACTGTGTGTCAAATTTGCACAATAGGAAATTACCCCACTATTTAAAAATGACATCATAAAATTTACAGGACAATGGACAGAACTAGAAAAAAATCATTCTGAGCAAAGTTACCCAGACCCAAAAATCCAAATGTGGCATTTAATCAGTTACAGGTGTCTGACTGCTGTTAAATAAATGGTAATTAGGCTACAATCCACAGACCCAGAGAGAGCAGTTTGGTAGAGAGAAGTGTTCTAAGGGGGATACATGCAGCAGTTTGGTAGAGAGAAGTGTTCTAATGGGATACATGCCACTCTCTGAGACCAGAAAACAGAATAAGTTTACCAGGTGACCTGGGAGTTGATAGGAATGGGAGTGGGAATGACGGGGAGCAGATAGGATGATTGGAGAGATTGTGGGTAGAAATTACTAAAACTGGGGACCATTTGGGGGTGGTATGGAAACCTACTGAAGTTAAAACTTCCTAAAACCTTGAAACTCATCCTAATTAGAGCTCAAAATAATGGGGGATACAAAGTCTCATATGATCAACTGTTGAAGCCAGACAAGGCTTTCAGTGTAAGGACTGGATTGCATTCATTTGGATTGTTGTTCAAGGGATATGTATGAAAATCCTGAAACAAGCCATTTGTTGCCAATACAAAAAGTTGCTGTCCATAAATTGACAGTGGGACCCCATATCCAAGAATAACATCCATATCACATTACTGGTTGAATGTGGAGAAGTCAACCTGGTGCCTATGTAGAGTTTTGAGCTCTACATTCTAGACTTTTTGGTTTGGGAAGATAAAATAAAAGTTGTCAAAGAGAAATGTGCATACCAACCCATCAAAAGAAAAAAAATTTCGACCTACAATATATCATACTTCCAAAATTGGGTAGGCAATGTTGGCACAGAAATCATGAGTAGCTAACCAATATCTGAACTGACTTAAATCACACTCCACAAGAAGGAACCTGACACTGCTTGTGTAAATTAGAATCAGAGAATAGATAACCCAGAAACCTAGGATAAAAACAACCAGTAAGCAATTAAAAAGAAAAAAAGTCAATAAAACTATTCATAATATATTCTGCTGTATTCATAGATCAGTGCCTTATCAAGTTATCATCAGACAAGATTCTCCCATCAGCAGACAGAAACAAACAAAGAACCACAGCCAGTCATTACACAAGGAGAGACTAAATTTAAGGGGTCCATAAAATTCCTCTTCTCAGAGATCAGGGAATATTGTGGGAGTGCAGATGGAAAGATTTATGAGTCAGAGGGTTTAGAGGCCACCAGAAGAATGTAGCCCTCTGAGTCAACAAATTAAGGTGCATATGAGCTCACAGAGCCTAACTCAGCAAACACAGGGACTATGTAGGTCAACATTAGGTCCTCTAATTATAGGTTGTAGCTATCAGCCTAATAGACTTCTAGTACTTTTGATTATGAGTGCAAATTAGTCTCTAATTCTTCTACCTACCCTACGCTTATTCATTTGTTGGTTCACCATGTCGCGGATACGAAAGTGATTGCTTCGTCTTATTATATATGTTTTGTCCTGTTCAGTTTCTATCTCTTAGAAGTCTGTTCATTTCTAATGAGAGACAGAAAGGGAGTGGATCCAAAGGGGAGGGAATGTTGGTGTGGTATAGGGAGGAGTTTAGGGAGGAAAAAATATAATCTGGATATATTTTCTAAGAAAGAAGTTAATTTTCAATAAAAAGGATTATAAAGTAATTACTTAATTTAATTACTTAATTTAATTCAATAAAAGGGATTATAATTATTACTTAAGTGGATCAGACTAGTGATTCAAACAAAGGTGTCTATTAAAGGCAATGAAAAAAAGAACAGTTACAGCTCTAAAAGAGACACACCGACTATGTCCAAAAATATTCCAGGCTCAAAGATCAACAATCAATAAATGGGACCTCATGAAACTGAAAAGCTTCTGTAAAGCAAAGGACACTGTATCAGAATAAAACGACAGCCTAGAGATTGGGAAAGGATCTTACCAACCCTATATTTGACATAGGGCTAATAATACCTGAAATAATTAAAGAACTCAAAATTGTAAACACCAACAAATCAAGTAGTCCAATTAAAAAATCGGATACAGAGCTAAACAGAGGATTCTCAGTAAAAGAATATCAAATGGCAGAGAAACACTTAAAGAAATGCTCAATGTCCTTAGCCATCAGGGAAATGCAAATCAAAACAACCCTGAGATTTCACTTTACACCCATCACAATGGCTAAGATCAAAAGCACAAGTGACAGCACGTGCTGGAGAGGTTGTGGAGAAAGGGGAACCCTCCTCCACTGCTGCTGGGAATGTAAACTGGTACAACCACTCTGGAAATCAATCTGGTGCTTTCTCAGAAAATTAGGAATAGCGCTTCCTCAATATCCAGCTATATTACTCCTAGGAATATATCCAAAATATGTGCAAGTATACAGCAAGGACATTTGCTCAACCATGTCAGTAGCAGCTTTATTTGTAGCACTCAGAATCTGGAAACAACCCAGATGTCTCTGAAAGGAGGAATGGATACAATAATTGTGGTACATTTACACAATGGAATACTACTCAGCTATTAAAAACAAGGAAATCATGAAATTTGCATGCAAATGGATGGAAGTAGAAAGGAGCATCCTGGAGGTAACCCAGAACAAGAAAAACATGTATGGTATATACTCACATATAAGAGAATATTACTCATATTACTTAGGATAAACATGGTAAAATCTACAGACCTAAAGAAGCTAAACAACAAGGAGGACCCTAAGGAAGATGCTTTATTCTCATTCAGAAAAGAAAGCAGGATAGGCACCAGAGGTAGTAGAGGAGAAGGAAAAGAGGGGAGTCTACCACAGTTGACCTCTAACAGTCTCCACCAAGCAGGCAATCAAAGCAGATGTAGAGACTCACAGCCAAACTTTGGATGGAGCTCAGGGAGTCTTATAGAAGAAGGGGTATATAGAACGACCCTGAGGAATAGGAGCCACACAAGGAGACCAGCACAGCCAAAAAAAAAAAAAAAAAACTGGGCCCAGGGAATACTGCAGAGACTGATGCATCAACCAAGGACCATGCATGGAAAGGACCTGGACCCCCTTCTCAGTTGTGACCCAGGGACAGCTCAGTCTCCATGTGGGTTACCTAGTAAGTGGAGAAGAGACAGTCTCTGACATGGACTCTGTCGCCTGCTCCTTGATCACTTCTACCTGGTGGAGCCACCTATCCAGCCCAGAGAGTATGAGAAATGAGGCAGTTCTGATGGGACCTGATAGGCTAGGGTTGGACAGCAAGGGAGGAGGACTTCCCCTATGAGTACACTGAAGGAGAGGAATAGGGGAAGAAGAGGAAGGGTGTGGGACCAGGAAGAGATGAGGGAGGGTGCTACCACTGGGCTACAAAGTGAATTAATTGTAAATGAGAAGAAAGAAGAAAGAAAGAAAGAAAGAAAGAAAGAAAGAAAGAAAGGAAGGAAGGAAGGAAGGAAGGAAGGAAGGAAGGAAGGAAGGAAGGAAGGAAGGAAGGAAGGAAACAAAGAAACAAAGAAAGCAAAAAGATTAAAAAAAATTTAAAGCTGGCATGAAGTCCTTGTCTGATACAGGCCCCACTTCTCTTACAAGAGGACCCAAATGAAGCCTGAAATGTCCATTGGCTACATCTTCATAGGGGACCTAGGACCAGTCTATGCATGGTGCTTGGTTGAGGCTTCAGTCTCAGCAAGCCCCTCTGGGCCCTGGTTAGTTGGTACTGCTGGTTTTCTTTTGGAGCTCCTGTCACCTCCAGGTTCTTTTATCTTTCCTCCCACTTTTCCATAAGACTCTCTAAGCATGCCCCAGTGTTGGACTGTGAGCTTCAACATCTGATTTGAGGCACTGATGAATAGAGCTTCTCAGAGGACAACTTTGATAGGCTGCTGTCTGCAGGCTTAGCTGAGTTTTGTTCCTAAAATCAGCAGTTGGCACTCTCCTATAGAGCGTGTCTTTGCTTAGGCCAGGCCTTGTGTGGCCATTCCTTCAATATGTGCTCTAGCTGCTCTATTTTTATCCCTGCACATCTTATAAGCAGGGTAAATTTTGGGTGGAAGTTTTTGTGGGTGGGTTGCTGTTCCCCTCCTTCTTCTAGGAGACTAGGATACTTAGAGGATGCCCTCTTCAGTCCCTATGGCCTCTGGTTCTTGGAGTGCTTGAGTAACCCTCATATCCACCCAGGAGCCTAACCTGACTTAGGTATCCAGATTGTCACAGAGATGCACCCACTCAGTTTTTCTTTTCTCTACAGGCCTTCTGTCTTCTCAGCAACATTCTCTTCAGAGGGTGGATATCAGATCACATTTATTAATTGTTGATCTCAGACCCTCAGCTGTTGGTGTTCTGTTCAGGGAATTGACTCCTGTGCCAATGAGTTTGAGGCTCTTTCCCATTTTCTCTTCTTTTTTAATTAATTACATTTTATTCACTTTGTATTGCAGCTGTAGCCCCGTCCTTCATCCCCTCCCAATCCCACCTTCCCTCTCTCATCTCTTCCCATGACCCTGCCCAAGTCTACGGATAGGGGAGGTCCTCCTCCTGTTCTCTCTACCCCAGCCTATCAGGCCTCATCAGGACTGGCTGCCTTGTCCTCCTCAGTGACCCAGCAAGGTTTCTCCCCACTCAGGGGTAGGTTATCAAAGAGCCAGCCACTGAGTCCATATCAGAGACAGTCCCTGTTTTCATCAACAGAGAAACTACTTGGAGACCGAACTGCCCTGGGGCACATCTGTGCAGAGGTTCTATGTTATCTCCATGCATGGTCTCTGGTGAGAATATCAGTCTCAGAAAAGACCCGTTTGCCCAGATCCTTTGGTTCTGCTACTCTCCTTGTGGAGCTCCATTTCCCCCTTCCCCTTCTTTCACGAGACTCCCTACTCTGTCCAAAGTTTGGCCAGAAGCCTCAGCATCTGCTTTGATACCCTGCTGGGTAGAGTCCTTCAGAGGCCCCCTGTGGTAGGCTCCTGTCTTGTTTCCTGCCTTCTCTCTCTTCTGATGCCCATCCCATGTGCATTTCTGAGTGAGGATTGATTATCTTACCAAGGGTCCTCTCTCTAGCTTGGTTTCATTAGGTGTACAGATTTTAGTGTGTTCACCCTATACTACATGTCTAATATCCACTTTTAAGCGAGTGTATACAATGTGTGTCTTCCTGTTTCCATGATACCTCACTCAGGATGATCTTTTTCTAGTTCTCATCATTTGCCTGCAAATTTCATGATTTCCCTGTTTTTCATTGTTGAGTAGTATTTCATTGTGTAAACATACAAAAGTTTCTGTCTCCATTCCTCCATTGAGGGACATCTAGGTTGTTGCCACATTCTGGCTATTATGACTAGAGCGGCTATGAACATAATTGAGCAAATGCCCTTACTGAATGGTGGGGCAGCTTTTGAGTATACGCCTAGGAATGGTATAGCTGGAATTTGAGGTAGCCTTATTCCTAATTGTCTGAGAAAGCACCAGCTTGATTTCCAAAGTGGTTATACAAGTTTACATTCCCACCAGAAATTGATGAGTGTTCTTTCTCCACATCCTTTCCAGCATGTATCGTCACTTGGGTTTTTTATCTTAGCCATTCTGATGGTTATAAGATGAAATCCCCAGGACATTTTGATTTGCATTTCCCTGATGAGAAAGGATGTTGAGCATTTCTTTAAGTGTTTCTCTGTCATTCAATATTCCTCTATTGAGAATTCTGTTTAGCTCTGTACCCCATTTTTTAATTGGATTACTTGATTTGTTGTTGTTTAACTTCTTAGGTTCTTTATATATTCTGGATATTAGTGCTCTGTCAGATATAGAGTTGGTGAAGATCATTTCCCAGTCTGTAGGCTGTCATTTTGTCCTGATGATATAAAGTACCTTGGTGTGACTCTAACAAAGCAAGTGAAAGTCCTGTTTGAAAAAATTTCAAGTCTCTGAAGAAAGAAATTAAAGAAAATATCAGAAGATGGAATGATCTCCCATGCTCATCGATTGGTAGAATTAACAGTAAAAATGGCCATCCTGCCAAAAACAATTTACAGATTCAATGTGATACCCATCAAAATACCAACACAATTCCTTACAGAACTTGAAAAGGCAGTTCTCAATTTCATATGGAAAAACAAAAAACACACAATTGCTAAAACAATCCTGTACAAGAGTACATTGTTTGGAGGTATCTCCATCCCTGATCTCAAGATGTACTACAGAGCAATAGTAATAAAAAATGAATGGTACTGGCATAGAAACAGAATGGTGGATTAATGGAATCAAATAGAATACTCAGAAATAAACCCACACACCTACAGATACTTGATTTTTTACAAAGAAGTGAAAACCATACAATGGGGAAAAGACAGCATCTTCAAGAAATGGTGCTGGTCTAACTGCATGTCTACACGTAGAAAAATGTGAATAGATCCATAGTTATCACCCTGCACAAAACTAAAGTCCAAGTGGATCAAAGACCTCAACATAAAACCAGACACACTAAATCGGTTAGAAGAAAAAATGGGGTAGAACCTTGAACTCATTGGCACAGGAGACAACTTCCTGAACAGAACACCAGCAGCACAGGTTCTAAGGTCAACAATCAGTAAATGGGACCTCATGAAACTGAAAAGCTTCTATAAAGCAAAGGACACTGTCATCAGACCAAAATGACAGCCCATTTTCTCTTCTAATAGATCTAGTGTATCTAGTGTTATTTGAGGTCTTTGATCCGCTTTCACTTGAGTTTTGTGCAGGGAGATAAATATGGATCTATTTCCATTTTTCTATTTGTAGACATCTGGTTAGACCAACAAAACTGTTGAATATGCTGTCTTTTCCCATTGTATGTTTTTGGCTCCTTTGTCAAAAATGAAGTGACCGTAAGTATGTGGGTTTATTTCTGAGTCTTCAGTTCTTTTCCATTGATCAACCAATCTATTCATATGCCAGTACCATGCAGTTTTTATTGCTATTGCTTTCTAGTACAGCTTGAAATCAGGGATGGAGATCCCTCTAGAAGTTCTTGTATTGTATAGGATTTTTAGCTATTCTGATTTTTGTTCTGTTTTGTTTTGTTTTTCAATGTGAAGTTTAGAATTGTTCATTCAAGGTGTGGAAAGACCTATATTGGTATTTTGATGGGGATTGCATTGAATCTGTAGATTGCTTTTGGTAAGATGGTAATTTTTACTATACTAATCCTACTAATGCACAAGCATGTAACATTCTTCCATCTTCTGATATCTTCTTCAGGTTCTTTCTTCAGAAACTTAAAGTTCTAGTCATACAGAACTTTGATGTACTTGATTAGAGCTACACCAAGAGTCTTTATATTATTAATGGCTTTTGTGAGGAGTGTGGTTTCCCTAATTTCTATCTCAGCCCATTTTTTCATTTGTGTACAGGAAGGCTACTGATTATCTTAAATTAATTGTCCATCTAGCCACTGTGCTGAAGGTGTTTATCAGCTCTAGGAGTTCTCTGGTGAATTTTTTGGGTTAACTTACGTTTACTAAAATATTGGCATATAGCAGTATTTTGACTTCATCCTTTCTGATTTCTATTCTCTTGACCTTCTTTAGTCATCTTATTATTGCTCTAGCTAGAAGTTCAAGTACTATATTGAAGAGGTATAGAGACAGTAGCAACCTTGTCTTGCCCCTGATATTAGTGAAATTGTTTTGAGTTTCTCGCCATTTAATTTGATGTTGAGTAATGGTTTGTGTATATAGCCTTAATTATGCTTGGGTATATGCTTTGTATCCATGATCTCTCCAAGACTTTCATTGTGAACAAGTGCTGGATTTTGTCAAAGGCTTTTTCTGCATCTAATGAGATGATCACATGTTTTTTATTCTTTCAGTTTGTTTATGTGGTGGATTAAATTGATGGATTATCATATGTTGAACTATTCTTGCATCTGTGGGATAAAGCCTACTTGATCATGGTGGATGATATTTTTAATGGGCTCTTGAATTCATTTTGCAAGTAGTTTATTGAGTATTTTTACATCAATGATAATGGGTGAAATTGGTCTGAAATTCTCTTTCTTTGTTGCATCTTTGTGTGGTTTATGTATTAGTGTGACTGTGCCTTCATAGAATGACTTTGGCAATGTTCCTGTCGCAGAGGCAACAATATCATGACACTTAACTGGAATGAAGTGGTTTCTCTTTGAATCTGAAAACTTCTCTACAGGTTTATATTTTATGCCTGATTATATAAACTGGGTCAAAATCAAACTGTGGAGATCACAGGCCATAGGGTGAACATACCAGTTTTTTTAAAGTGGTCATGTTCTCAGATTAGTTTCCAGTATCCATTTAAATTTGTACTGATCTTAATTTTGAATGGAGAAGCTTATTTTTATATTGGGTAATGCTTAATGTAAAGACTCATAACTGATAAAAAAACATTCTGAGAATTAGTGACTGTGAGTGCTCATCTGTAGATGAGTCATCTATCATACACACACACATACACACATAAACACACATACACACATCAAGACTTGTGAAACATCATGGAAGAAGTGGCAGAGAAAATGTAAGAATCAGAGAATAGGGGAAAGATCTGTGAAAGGCAAGTCATAAATGGTATCCATGTCAAATTATAGCATCTGTGATTATCTGTACTATACCTACGTAATATGAAGCCAGGGAAAATTCTGGCATGAATGTGGAAGGAGATCCTTGGGCTCCACATCTGTACAGACAGTTATTGCTATTGATTGATGAATTGGCAATGTGGTTATGTCAGGTAGCTGATACCCCAGTGGTGCAAGATTTAGAACCCGAGAGTATAATTCATATGGTGCTGGCTTTAGAAAAATGACATATGCAAGAGTAAATATTTTGTAGAGATTTGTACAAAAGTTTTAGAAAGCCATTGAAGCCAGGCCATATATGTCAGGGACAGACTACAACAAATGCTTTAGGAGTCATTGAATGAAATAGCGAATATTATTAACGTCAATGAATGATGTACCAAGCAAATTTTATCAACATGCCATTTTTGTAGTTATGTCCAATCTCTAACAATGTAGCAAATTTATTCTGCATAACCATATTTTAGAGTATCCATGTCATATTTCTAACCCTAAATTAAATGACTTATATGGATGGAGTCATACATTCTTTTTAAGAAGTAGGAGGGAATAGCATGGTGTCTTGGTTACTTCTGTTGCTGAGCCAAAATTGCTAGCAAAATGAAGGAAGAGCATTAGAATGCAATCTACCATGAGAGGGAAAACATACAGGCATCATAAAGTATCAGGTTGCATCTGAAGTCATAAAGCATAAAGTCTGGCACTTAGTCTATTATCTCATTCTTCCCTTCAGATTACTAGCATGTGAGATAGTGCTGCCTGTATCTTTTGTTTTGTTTTGTTTTGTTTTGTTTGTTGCCTTTTTTGTTTTTTATTATTTTTATACCTTTCCCAGAGAAAAAAGATGGTGTCCTTTGCCAGGATCAATATAGTTGCAGTTGCCGAAATACAATGATTGCAAACTTTACAGGGTTTACATGATTAGTGTTTTAGACCAATTGTCCTTCTAAGCTTCCATCTTTCCTTGACTTTCAGTGGAACACACAGAGAAACGCAAAGTGGCCTGAATGCTTCAATGACTGAGGGGTGACTTGGCTTCTCAGGAACTGAAAGCAAAAGTTCCCCAGGAGCCAAGGACTCTAAACTGAAAAAACCTAAGATGCATGCCTCTCTAGGTAGTTAGGCCAGGCCAACTCCATGGTTCCTTGAAAATCCCCTTCCTTAATTTTTAATTTTAGAGTATGCAAAACAATCTTCAAAGCAGATTTGCTACATGGAGTAGCAAATCAATCTCAAGGCTACAATACTTTTCAGTATAAGCAAGAAAAAAATTTCCCAGAGACATTTCTATAAACTACAGTTTAGAAGTCCAATTAGAGACAGAAAAATAATGACCAATGATCTTCGTATTGTGCAGCAATAGAAGAGAGTAAGTTACCTAACTTGAATATTGAATACTTAATATTTTACCATGCAAGTCTCAAACATGAACACTTAAATTGCTGTGTCACCATCTTTGCCTGGGTAAAAACGTGATTATCATTGGGGCACCCAAGGTCTCAGAGTCATTGACATAAACAGGAATATTTTTTTCCCAGTTAACAGACTGAAGCACAGGTTAAAGAGGCACATATGTCCGAGGAGTAACAGATGCATTCAACATAGAATAGCAAGGAACAGAAAATTTGCAGTTATCCTCTTCCCTTGAGTTTTCTCTAACCCTTTTTCCTCAGCCACTTATTTTTTTTTCATGAGTTATAGTTGGCGTGGAGGCACTGGAGTTTTATTGTTGTGCTTTGATGTCTCTGTTGTCCTGGTCTCTTCCTGTTTTTCAGTTGTAACCCCTGCAGATGATTTACAAGCTCTTCATCCATCCTCTGCAGTTTGAGTTGGTGTTTCATATAACCACACTGACTTTTTAGCACCCTCAAGTAAACACACACACACAGACACAGCATCTCTTTCCATTGAATTATGGGACATGGGCCATACATTTGGTCAGACATAGCTTTTCTCCAAGGGGCCATGACCCTGGATATTGTAGGGGTCCACACATTTTCCATAGCAGTAAGGCTAGCCTTACTCAAATTTTCAAAATTTTAAGTATATAAAGTAGAATATCATGAGGAGTAGCCATACTAAGTTACTCCTTCTCCTTTATTTTTAAATAATGTTGAAGTTGTCAATAATCTTTTTCTCAAAAGGCTGACCCTGAGGGTTTTACAGAATGCCTGTGATGTGAGCTCTATCAAAGTGTTTGCAAAATTCCTGAGAAGGCTTCGCAATGTTTGCAGGAGCATTGTTAGTTTTTATATTTACATGGGCACAGAAGAGTAAAAGCCAGTGATAAGTTATCTAAACTATTCAACCGAAACTTTTATTTTCTATCATGAGCAATACGAACTTAAAGGACTAATCCAATTTTTATTACTACCACTGAAATAACTACATGTTCCTGATGAACTGGATTTCTATTTCCTTGAGTACCTATTTTAGGAATTGTGTGCCTTGAATGAGACAGATGATCGACAATTTTACATTAGAGGAAGAAAGAGCAGAAAACACAAGCTGGGGAATGAGAAGTAGGAATGGAGCGGTGGTGCACTGCTTTGATCTCATCACTAGGGAAGGAAACTGAGGCAAGATCCTTGCCAAGTTTGAGGGAATGAGAGGCTTTCATTGTGAGAATCTGGATATATTTTAAATGTATTTTTAAACTACATTTGTTTAGTAGTTTTTATGCAGAGGGGCATTCCCATGTCATGGGCCCCATATGATTCCCACATAACAACTTGTGGGAGTTGGCTCTCTCCACTATTTGGGTCCTGCGCATCAAACAAAGTCAAAATTCACAACCATCAGGAATGTGGATAATAGGTGCAGTCTGAGGACACCAAGTCCATCATCCTTTAATTACCTTTTCAGACATTTTCAGTTTCCTGACTTTACTGGGCTTTCACATGCCCTCAATGCCCTTAATTCTCCTAGTCAATCACCTCTGCAAATTCAGGCGAAGTTCAATGTCAGTGCATCCTTTTTCCCAGTCAATAGTATACTAAGATCTATCTTAATCATTTTACCTACTATCTAGCCATTCAGTTGACACTCTTTGGCTCCCAATCATTTCTACAGGGTTGTACTTTTCCAATCACAAATCTAATCCTCACATCTTCCAAATTTAAGCATTAAATAGCTTCTCATGGCTCTAAGATAACAAGATAGTGGCTGCCCCATCTTGACACCATCCTCTCACTTCAGGTTTTACTTGTGGCCACTTTTGGTTATGAGTACCAGGGTTTTGAGCTCATCATGTAAATTCTTTACTTTACAGCACAGTAGTTATTTTGTTTATGTTTTTCTTTTGTTTCTTTAGAATTAACAAGTCTATTTATATCACAGCACTAATAGTCACTTTCCTTCCCTTACAAAATTATCATTTCAAAATGGTGAGTCAAAGAGCACCTTCTACCCATAGTGCCACTATCACCAACCACACTTCAGTAGTCTCGAAATTACAGCCAAACACAAGCCACCCAAGGTGATTTTTTAATTTAATTTAAGGTATGGACTACCAAGATGAGAAGCATGGGCTGGCCAAAGCTGGTTTGGGTAGTTCTTGACATCTCTGGTCAGTTTTCAGAGGCCACACTGAGATCCAGGGACTAAAATCATATCTGCACTTGTCATGGTCAGACATGTGGCCAAGAGGTAGGCCTTATTCCTTCTGGCTTCTGGATCTGGAACATGAACAAAGATGAATTATCCTTTTATTTTGCTGGCCCCTCTGAATACCTCCTAGAGAATTCAGTTTCCATACTACTCAATGTCAAAGTTTTGTCTTGTTAAATTGCTGGCCATGCAACTCTTGGTGAGCATGTCAAACCCCAGTGCAACCTCACCATGGCTCTGCAAATGTCAGGTTCTAAACCACTCTAGTGCTCACTCATTTCTGAATAATGAGTGCAGAAATAGCCATTGCTCTTTGTCCTGATGCTACAGGCTCAGCTGTGCAGCTGTGCTCTGCCTATGGTGCTGACAGATCTAGAACATCTTCAAGGCAGTCAGCCCAGCATTTTTAACAGCCTCTCTCTAACCACAGAAGTCTGGAGGCAAAGAAAGTCATTTCCTCTGAGTTCTGGGCCACCCTGTTCTTTGTTGAGTTTCACCCAGCAAGAATACTCTGGGAGGTTCTATCTGAATGACAAAACTAAACAACGTATCAAAAAGGGTGTGTTATATTGAATAGGCTGAGCTAGCAAGAAGGCTAAGTGAGCAAAGGTATTCATAGGCATGGAAAGCACCTGCAATTGATTGCCAAAGCCCACCTAAAATCTGTAAAGAGAGTCTCTCAAACTTGTCTTTTGATCCCCACAAGCACCATGACATGCACCTGACATGTCACACAAAAATAACAAAGGTTTCTATAAGTTTGACAGGTTGGCCTAGAATTCCTCCTGTAGCTCAGGCAGGCCTTGTGATGTGTTGGGATGTGTGTCCCTTGTCCACAGATCCAGAAGCGATCTTGTGTTTCTTTTCTTATGAATTTACATTTAATTTATGCGGGTGGGTATTTTCTTACAAGTGTATGTGTGTACCATATGCATGCAGTGCTCTGAAGAAGCTAGAAGAGGTCATCAGTACCTCTGAGACTGTAATAACAGTCGTTTTTGAGATACCATCTGGATTCAAGGAATTAGAATTTGGTCCACAGCCTGTGCTCTAAGCCTGATGAGCCATGTCTCCTGCCTCTTAATATTTTATTTTTATTTCCATGGGCAACTGGGGATTCAAACTGAAGCTACAACAGTTCATTGTAGGCTGGTTTGAAAACTTACTACTATCGGGCTGGAGCGATGACTCCATATTAAAAGCATTGGTTGTTCTTCAGAGGATTAAGGCTCAGTTCCCAACACCCACATGACGGCCATCAGCTGTCTGTAATTCCAGTCCCAGGGGATCCACCAGCCTCTTCTGACATCCAAGGGCACATCATAGACACAGAACACAGAGCTATATACAACCAAAGCACCCATATAAGTACAATAAAGCTGTAAAGAACCAAATTCCTCCTGCAACTCACTGCTCGATGTTCCCAGATATCAAAGAAACTGGTCTAGGAGCAGAGCAGGGCCGGGGAACCAAGCTAAGTTCTCACTTTACCTGCCAGGAGAAAGAGGTTTCTGAGTGGCTTACCTGCACAGTCCTCATGAAGAGATGACCTGTCCTGAGTTTTACAAGTCCAAAATATAGGGGCTGTAAGATAGCATACCTGATGGAGGTGCTTGGTGAGTCTCAGGACTGCAGAGTGGCATCTGTCAGATGAAGACCATGCAGGCAAGTCCTCTTGCTCCTGCCCCGAACCTATACAACACCACAGACGGAGGTTGGCCATGGGTGGTGGTTCTTGTACCTGATAGGAGATCCCAGTAGCCTACGTTTAAGTTTCATAGGCACAGGAGAGCTGTGTGGAGGACTCAAACGTAACATTCAGCACATTATCCCCTCGGGAAGTCACTGTCTATGTGTGTGGTGAATGGCCCCTTCTTGAGGTGTTTATTGTCTATGAGCACATGACATATATATGTACACACACGCACACAAACACACGGGTGCGTGCATGTATGTGTGTGTGTGTGTGTGTGTTTGGTTTTTAGAGACAGTGTTTCTTTCTGCATCCCTAGCTGTCCTGGAACTCAATATGTACAGTGTTTAATGATCTTTGCATGCCTAACTGAAGGAAGAGCGATAGTGCAGGACTGGCTTTTCAGTCCAGCCTCAAGTTCTACTGCAGCACCACTCTCTCCAGCTCTGGGAAAGTTCCTTCCTGGTGTGGAAGGCAGGGCTGGGAACCGCTGTGCCGAGTCACTTCCCAGCACTCTGTTCCTAAGAGAGCTGTTGCTGTCACTCAGGCCTCACCAGCCAATCAGGGTCTCCAAGAGGCCCGCCAGTCACAACTGGGAGGATACTTCCCGCCAAACTGCATGCTGGGCTGTGGGCTGGTGGTTATGTGTGCTGTGCTGTAACCTGCTGACAGGAGCTGTGAGGAGAGCTGAGCAGCTTGGAATCTGCACAATGGTGAGCAAAGGGACACCATCACTATGCAGGGAGGAAACTCTTGAGCACAAGTAGGGTTCATCCCGGGGGACAGTATGCTGATGGAAAACTGGCCAGAGTTGGCTTCCAGTGTGATTCCCTTTGGTGCCCTGAGGTCCCCGTCCTTCCCAGGCAGAGCTGTACCTCTGAGTGACTTAGTTCCACTGGCCATGTCTGTACAGAATGTGGGGAGCAGGAGCCCTTGTGTGAGAACATCTTTGTTGTTTATGCCACCATGTAGCATGAGAGCCTCAGCTCTGCAGGTACGGCACATTTGCTCTCTCACAGAGCTCCTTTCTTTTCTCTAATGTCCCTAGAAGTTCTGCTCTTTGAATTTAACATTCAGGTGTCAGATTCATCTGGAGTTAATTGTGTATGTGCTGTGAAGTCTGTGTTATTAAAACATTAGCATGTAGATTTTAGGGTGTTCCCTCACATGTGTTTGTAAGGTCACGTCTACTGGGTTTCTAAATTGACTTTATTTTAATCATTTCTTTTCACCGTTTGCTCAAATGGTCTGTCAACTTTGATTTTGGGTGTTTGTTTTTGTTTTTTTAAGGCATGATTTCTCTTTGTAGGCTAAGCTGTCCTGAAACTGACTGAGATCTGCCTGTCTCTAATTCCCCAGGGTGAGACTAAAAACCCAAGCCACCCGGCCTAGCAACAATACAGTCTGTGTTGCAGTTTTATGCCAAGTTTGAAGTCAAAGGATCTCACTGTGTATACTGTGTATTCAATTATGTATTGAATACTCTTCATTCATGATTACATTTTCTCATTAGTTTTCTGTTGTTGGTAGCATACACTGTTAGACATTTTATTGCACTTTTGCCGAATCTGTAGCTCAAATTCTGCATTGCTGTAATAAAGTGTTGTTTTAGTAGCTAAAGTGGCAGCAAAGCACATGTCTGCTTTCTACTCAAGGTTAGCTCAGCTCCCTGCTAAGTCCATCCCCCAGACACATGTCCCAGTGGGAGAAGATGCACTTAGTTCTGCTGTGACTTGAGGTGCTAGAGTGGGTTGGTTACCCTCAGGGGCCTCCCCTTCTTTGAGAAGGAGAGAGGGGAGTGTGGAGAAGCTGGGCATGAGGGTAGGACTGGAGGAGAGAAGGGAGAGGGCCAGGATTGGGCTGTAAAGTGATTAAATAAATAATTTTAAAAGGGCACAGCACCCCCATATGGCAGGATATTTTGATCCTATTGTGAACCCAAGTTTGTGAACTGTAAAAACCTGTTTCTAGTTGTGGACACACCTTTAATCCAATAATGTTCTGTTTATTGTAAACAGGTGGTTATGGTGTGGCCCTGCCCTAGCACACACCTTTAGTCCAAGATCTTTCTGTGCACAAGATTAAATTAAGTCACCCCAGGTCAAGAGGCTGAGCAAGAAACCAGATGACAGGGATTAAACAGAAAGGAGGAGACATTGAGAGAGAGGTATCTAATTAACAAAGTGTGGGGGAAAGGGGGCTTTTAGCTTTTGCTTTTTGAGCATAAGTCCTTTTGGCTTTTACCATCTGCAACATGAGCTGAGTAAGAAGAGCTTTTTTCTCTGGGATGTGAGCTGAGAAAGAAGGTCAGTTTGTGTGCTGTCTCTGCCTCTTTGAGGTAATAGGCTTTCACCACAGCATCTGGATCCTGTGTCTTTATTGGTAAAAATTGAATGATTTCGATTTTTTTTTCAAAACCAACTTAACAACTTTCAGAAATAATTAGGACATATCAACTAGCTATGTCCTCTTTTAAGAATACCTAATTATGCAGTAACCAATCTATCGAAAACTCCAGAAAGGAAGACAACATTGGACAATTATTGCATATTATCTTTTTTTATTTTTATCTTTTTATTTTTGCATATTATCTTGAGAGGCAAGAAAAGAACAGGTATTTCTGAATCTAAACTGAGAAGCATTATTATATCATGTGGTTCCAGTGCTATTAAATTCACTCATTTTCTCTATTAATTGTCAGAAGAACAAGGTAAATGTTTCGCATGGATTTATTTACACTATAAGGTCATAAAATACTAGTTGCTTAAGTTACTCTTCCTGCTCAGTTATTAAATCAGAAGAGAGCCAAAGTCAATGATTATATGGACTTGATTATTCCTGTATTAATTACCTCTTACTACCAGTCAGATTTAAGAGCATTATAGAACTTTATGGACTTCCAGATTTCATTTGTAGATTATTATGAAAGGATAGGAAGTCAATATTCAGCTGACAAGGTATGAGATTTTCTAATATAAACTGAATTTATGGTTACAAAACTGTTCCAACCTTCTCCAATTCCATAGGCAAATAATTGTTTTCTTGCCATTTCTTCTAAGGGTATAGGAAGGATTCGTGGTCTAGATATTCATTAATCCTGCTTCCTTGGCTCAACAGGTGGAACTGACTGTTTTGATTCAGAAAATCTTATATATTATTTCAGATTTTGCTTATGTTCTATGATTATTTTAAGCAATAGGAACTGCTTCATTTTTATTTTAAGCTTCTGCTCTGCTCCCATCACTACAATAACTGAAAGTACTTAAATCCCTCACACATACTTTTTTTTAATTACTTGTACTCATGCACACTGGGTTTTATTTCAGTAGAAAATAAGCAAGCTGATCCATGACCCTACCCCATTTTTACTTCTCCATAACAGGAAAATCAGCACCCACACACTAATGCTAATCAGCTTCTGTACAATGCCACATCCCTCTTAGACACAGGAGACAAACTGTGCGCGAATGTGCTGCTTACACTGTTACACTACCGTAGTCATACAGCTGGAGTTAGCCCGAGAGGTAAAATTACTATTGAATTATGACAAATGGAAGTCACTCACTTTGCTCTTGTTCCTCAGATACCATAATTGTGTGTCTGCGTTGACACACAGTCAAAAAATTTTTAACCTGTATCTCAGTCCTCAGAGCATGCTTCTGCAGTGTTTCTCTTATACAAAATTTCACAGTTACGGAAGTGCGTACTTTTATAAAAACTAATAGTGGCCCAGTTTATAATAGTAAAACATTGAGAAATGTCTGTAAAGAATAAAGGTATAATCATACTATATTATCATTTTCATATAATCTTGCTACAGCCATTCATTATAATACTGAAGGCCAGAGTATATTTGATACATTTTTTTAAAAGTCATTAAAAATAAAAAGTGGGGAACCAAGGGATATTGCTGCATTTTCCTTATTGACTCTTAAATTATAAAACTTGCCTCATGATGCTATATTATTTAGAGGTCAAAAGCACTTCTCTATAGTTAATTCTCTGCTGCCTTCATATAGACCTGTGTGATTTAAATAATTTGAGATATTGAAGCCTGTTGGTCCAAGAAAATTAGGAAAGTGTTTTTGTCTGTCATTACATATAGATTCACAGAAACACTATTGATTCCTCTTCAATTCCCCAGCTCAGGTCAGCAAGGACAACTGCAGAGATCAAAGAGCCAGTGGGAGTCACCAGAAAGATAGCAGGCCTTCAGTTAAAGGACTAAAGGAGATATTGACCACATAATCCCAAATCAAATATGCCGGGTCAAGTTAAGGCTCTGTGCTGGCAATCTCATGTCAAGGTGGAATTATCAGAAAGGAGGGGATTTCATTTGAGAAAATACCTCCAGAAGACCCACCTGTATGACATTTCCTTAATTAGTGATTGATGAGAATGACCCAGTTCATTGTGGGTGGTTCCACCCCCTAAATATTGGGGTGGAAAGTAGGAAATCAGGTGCAGTGTGCCACACTGCTTTGATTTCATCACTGGGGAAGGAAACTGAGGCAAGATGCTTGCCAAGTTTGAGGGAATAAGTGGCTTTCATTCTGAGAATGTAGATATTTCTTACATATATTTTAAAATTATATTTGTTTAGTAGTTTGTATGCAGAGGGCATTCCCATGTCTTGGGCCCCATGTGGTTCCCATATAATAGTCTGTGGGAGTTGGCTCTCTCTTTCCACTATGTGGATCCAGGGCATCAAAAAAAGTCAGAATTCATAGTCATCAGAAATGTGGATAATAGGTGCAGTCTGAGGACACCAAGCCCATCATCCTTTGACTACCTTTTCACACATTTTCAGTTTCCTGACTTTTCTGGCCTTCATACCCACTTAATGCCCTTAATTCTCCTAGTCAGTCACCTCTACAAATTCAGGTGAAGTTCATTGCCAGTGCATTCTTTTTCCCAGTCAATAGTATACTGATTTGTCTTTAATCATTTTACCTAGTGTCTGGCTATTCATTTGACACTCTTCAACTACCATTTATTTTGTTGTTGTTTTCCAATCACAAATCTAGCCCTCACATTTTCCAGATTTCAACCAAAGCACCCATATAAGTACAACAAAATTTTAAAGAACCCACTTCTTTCTACCACTTACTACTTTTTCTTTCCAGATGTCAAGGAAATGGGTCTAGGAGCAGAGCAGGTCTGGGGAAACAAGTTCTCACTTTGCCTGCTAGGCAAAAGAAGTGGTTGAGTGGCTTACCTGCACAGATCTTAGGAAGAGATGGCCTGTACTGAGTTTTACAAGTCCAAAATAGAGGAGATGTAAGACAGCATACATGATGGAAGTGCTTGGTGTTGAATCGCAGGATTACAGTGTGGCATTGTCAAATGAAAAGTATGCAGGCAAGCCCTGTTGCTCCTATCCCGAACCCATACAACACCAAGGAGGTTGGCTGTGTGTGGTTGTCCTGTACCTGGCACCTGAATGGAGATCCCAGTAGAATATGTAAGTGTCACAGGCACAGGATAGCAGTGTGGAAGACTCATACATAACACTTAGAACTTTATCCCCTGGGGCAATCATTGTCTATATGTGTGGTGAATGGCCCATTCTTAAGGTCCAATATCCTCACAACAAAATGCTCCTGTCATAGAAGATCTCAGACCTTTGTGCATACTATAAAGGGACGGATCTGATAGACACTATTCCTGAGTCTTCACTTTACTGCAAATATCTTTGCTTTCTGTCTTTTCTCTTTGTTTTTCGTTTTTCATTTCTTTTCAAAGTAGTATTAGTGCTTTAAAAGAAAGTGCCCTGAAGATAAGAATTTCCATGGAAAAAATGTTAATTTGTTCCTGTTTTACCTTATGGAAGCTGTGCAGAGATAACTTGAAAACTTGGTAGAAAGTTAAGTGGAAATGCATTGCTTCCTATTGTCATTCTGGCAATGTGGTGAGGGAGTTCTATTTTGGTCAGTGTCTGTATTACCACATAGCTAGGTATTTAGCTGGATTTTCCAATTTTGGTGCCTTTTTCATCTTTATTTTGTTTTTAGTTATCTTTTTAAAAATTCTAAATATGGGAAATTAGCAGGTTGAGTCTGTCTTTTTTAAAAGGCCACATAGCTAAAAGGTGTATCAATTATGATTTTTTTAAATCAGCTTTGGTGTCAGTGTTTTCTTATTTCTTATCATGTGGACTGAATCTCCAATATCTACTATTTTTTTCTATGCATTGATTCTCCTGTTTCTATTTTTGTATGTTTTCTTCTTGTTTGTGTGATTGTTGAGATTGGAGGTGGGCTTTTTTGTATCCAGGCCTATCAAAGGATTTTTCTCAGAGGCCCTGATGAGAGCTCCAAGAGAACACTAATTTTTTGTCTTGGCCAAAGTCAGACTTGGGAATGTCTGCAAGCACCTTGTAGGAATCAAGGCAACCCGGCTCTTGAGACCGAGACTCTTTGGTTAGTAGATTCATGGCTACTGCATATACACTGTAGATATTATCTGTTCTTATGAACATTCCTCAATTATCTTTCTACTGACTGTCCCACCTGTACGTAGTATATCAGAGCTGTACATCTTAATAAACTTCCTTAGTATGAGCTATCAGCTTATGCAAGACCTACTGATCCTGAAATTTCTATCTCTGTCTTCTTATCTCAGGTACTCACGCTCGTCACCTCCTGTTCTGGGGCATTCATATATATAATTTTTTTTAGAGACAGTGTTTTCTTTGTGCATCCCTTGCTGTCTTGGAACTAACTGTGTAGACCAGGCTTAAATTTTTATGTTCTGTCTTCACCTTCAAAGTACTGGCCTGATAGGCCTATGTCACCACAAAAAGCTGGGAAGTGTTATTGTTTTCTCTATGGATGTTCAGCTGAGAGATGTGTGAGCTATATACTAGGTGGCCTTTTAAAAATGGCTGCTGCCTGGTGACTATCAATCAGGTGGTTTAAACTTGACCTGGATGGAATGGGTGCCCTTTCAGCTGTGAGACAGGGGAATCACTCCACTGGATATTGTTTTGCATCACTAGACATGCCTTTGAGTGCCTCCTGAGTGCAGGATAGTGCAGGACTGGCTTTTCACTCCAGCCTCAAGTTCTACTGCAACAGCAACTCTCCAGGTCTGGGAAAGGTTCCTTCCTAGTGTGGAAGGCAGGGCTGGGAACCACTGTGCTGAGTCACTTCCCAGCACTCTGTTCCTAAGAGAGCTGTTGCTGTCACTCAGGCCTCACTAGCCCATCAGAGTCTCCAAGAGGCCCGCCAGTCACAATTGGGAGGATACTTCCTGTCCGCCGAGCTGCATGCTGGGCTGTGGGCCTGAGTAAGGGCCTGGTGGTTCTTTGTGTTGTGCTGTGCTGTGCTGTGCTGTGCTGTGCTGTGCTGTGCTGTGCTGTGCTGTGCTGTGACCTGCTGACAGCTGTGAGGAGAGCTGGGCAGCTAGGAATCTACACAATGGTGAGCAAGGAGACACAGTTAGTGCATGAGGAGGAACTTTGGGATTCCCTGTGGAGTTTGTCCTGTGGTAGAGCATGCTGACGAAAAACAGTGACCAGACATGGCGCCTGGTGTGCTTCCCTCTGTTCCCCTGAGGTCTCTGCTCCTCTTAGGTGCAAGTTATACCTCTGAATGACTTAGTTCTGCTGGCTGTGTCTGGCCAGAATATGAGGAGCAGGAGCCGTTGTGTAGAAAACTTTGTTCTTTATATCACCATGTGTGTGCAGGCCTTCGCTGCATTTATTGTCTCTGGGGAAGGCAGATTTGCCCTCTGCATAGCCCTCATTTCTTTAGTGTCTTCTAGAAGCTCTTCCCTTGAAATTTAACAATCAAGTGTAGGAGTCACCTGAGATTTTCTCTATGTGGTGTGAAGTCTGTGTTATTAAAATATTTATGTGTGTGTGTGTAAATAAGGTCACACTTACTGGGTTTCCTGGACTCTCGTGTCAAAATTGACATTTTTTTTTCTCTGTTTGCTTGAATGTTCTGTCAGTCTCGATATTTTTGTTTGTTTTTTTTTTTAGAAGCCAGATTTCTCTATTTTGATGAGGCTGGCCTAGAACTCACTGAGATCCTCTTGCTTCTACCTTCCCAGGGTGGGCTGAAAACCTGGACCACCACAGCCTAGCAATACTACAGTCTATTGCAGTTTTATTACAAGTGTGAAGTCAGAGGATGTCACTGTGTATGTGGTGTGAAGTCTGTGTATTAAATTACCTACATGTAGATTCCAAGATGTGTGTAAGGTCACACTTACTGGGTTTTGTAGTCTCATGTGTCAAAATTGATTATTTTATGTATGTAATATATATTTAATTTTCCATTTAAGTTATCATTCTTGATTAAATTATTTCATCACTTTTCTGTTGATACCATTAAGAACCTATAATTCAAATTCTGTATTGTTGTAATAAGATATGGCAATATAATAAGATGGCAGCAAACCTCTTAGTTGCTTTCTGCTCAAGGTTAGCTCAGCTCCCTGCTAGGTTGAGCCCATCCGCCATCAGACACATGTCCCAGTGGGATCCACACTTCTCAAAGGTTAAATGACCTTTTCTTTAAGAGGACACATCAATTAGTTCATCATGAATAGAGGGGGAGGAGATGATACCTGTGGCCTAGGCAGGTAGGGACAACCTAGCTAAGGAACAGAGTAAAGCACTCTGTGGCCTAAAGAAAAGACAGTTGAGTCCATCATATGCCTTACCATATAGATCATAATTGTAGAAGCCAAACATTGTAATCCAGAGGTTTTGCCTTCTCTTCCGTCCCGAGACACAAGAACTTGCTTGGTCCCATTTTATCCCAATTGAGTGTGGACAGCTTGTTAAAATAGTTAAATTTAAAATCTTAGCCTTGAGTTGTACTTCTACACAGTGAGAAATGCAGTCTCCGGATGGTGTCATCTTCAACAGCTACAGTTGAACACACCAAGAAACTGCCTTCATTGCTTCCACCAGACCTGATCTAAGGTTTCCCAGCTTCCCTACGTTACCTTGGTAAGGATGAAAACAAGGGATAATGCTATGCCCTCAGGGAAAGGATATGGACTTAAACTTCAGCTTGGAGGCCTCAGACTATTTAATCTCTTCCTAGATAAGATAGGGAAGTTATAGGAAGGAAAGCTGTAACCCAGTAGGAGGGTTCATTCCTCATATTTAGGGGGAGTGTTTTCTTCATTTTGTCTCTCTCTCGCTCCCTCTCTCGATGTTTTGTTTCTGTTAGTGTCTCTCACTCTGTCTTTAGAGCTCCTCCGTATTTAGGCTGCATTCCTGTTAGGGTTTCCATTTAGTCAGCAGTCTCAGGCTCCTGTCTTTGAATGCTTGAAGCCCAATTAATGGAACTAATGGTATAAAGTTAGGAGGTATACCCCTGTAGAGTAGGTTTGTCACATTTGTGTCACTGTGGTGGGCTTTGAAGTTTCAAAAGACCAGTGCAAGGCAAGTATTTGTTTCTGCCAGCCTGCCTGTGTATCAGGATGTAACACTTAGTCCCATGCCTGCTCATCATGATGCTTCCTTTCAAGATGATAATCCCCAAATTAAAAACGCTGCTTAATAACAGTTGCTTTGGTCATAGTGGTTTTCGCAGCAGTAAATAGTTACTTTTTCAGGTTGCTTGTGTACTGTTTTGGCATGTTATCCCTCTGGATTCTGTGCATATCCTGTGAAATCAGTAAATTGAAATAGTAGTGGACTGATTTCTTGACAAAACATTCACTCTATGGTGCAGGTATTTCTAGAAAGTTCATAATTTGTTTATTTCTTTCTTGACTCATTTTTCTTTCAATAGAGATATGTTCTGGCTCCATGAATTTGTAGCTTCCCAATGCTTCTGCTGTTGTTAATTAACTGTGGTGGTCTGATAAGACTCAATAACTTATTTCAGTTGTCTTGTATTCATGGTGACTTGCTTTGTTTCCGAGTTCTGTGGTCAGTTTTGGAGAGAGTTCCATGAAGTGCTTGTTATTCACCCTTTGGTGAAACTGCTAGGACACAGGTTTAAGCCAATAAAAAGTCTTTCTTTGCTCGCTGGTGACTACACTGGACATTTGGGACCCCAGTGTAGCCCTATGTCTTTTTGCAGGATGAGTTTTAAGCACAAAATCATGTTCTGGATTGACTTACTTCAGTGAACAAGATCAGTTAACCACAAGTGAAACTGCATACACTAAAAAGCAAGGTTAGTACATATAGAGACTATCCCATAACTGTGGATTTTGATGGATTATGCTTTTGTTTACATTTTTGCAAGTGGTGCTGTCTGTGTGCTGGGCTTTAGAGCCTGAATGTCCCTTCCATCATGGAGATCGTTACAGTGCAGAGAAGAAGGTGTATTCTTTTGTTTGGCTGAAATGTTCTACAACTATCTGTGAGGTCCATTTGGTTTATACCTGTTAGCTTCAGTGTTTCTCTGTTTAGATTTTGCCTGAGTGACCTGTTCATGGGTGAGAGTGGGGTGTGGAAGTCTCCCCCATCACTGTGTGAGGGTCTATATGTGATCTTAGCTGTAGAAGTGTTTCTTTAACAATGTGGGTGCCATATTTGGGGTGAAGTGATATTAGAAATTGAAATGTCATCTCCTTTGGTGTCTCCTTTGATGAATATGTAATGTCCTTCCCCATCCCTTTTGATTCATTTTGAATTAAAGAGCCTCACATGCATTTTAAATGCTTATGTGTGTGCTAGATGAGCAATGGAGCCACATCAGTTGTTTGTGTTTGTTTGTTTGTTTGTTTGTTTGTTTGTTTTTCCATGACTAGAGATCAAACCCAAGGGCCTCACATGTGATGGGTAAAAAATAGTTTGCTACTGCATCCGTTTTTATACAGAAGTTCCTTCAGTCATTCATGCTCATTTGCATTTATAATCCCAGCACTTCAAAAGCTAAAGCAGGAGAACCACTATTACCTGGAGGCCAGACCAGAGCATAGAATGAGAATGTCTTCTTGCTCCAAAAACATAAAGTGATTTTTCTCATTATAAGACCAAGATCTCAACAGGGGATACACTGTGCAAATTGTACTGTGTGTTATTGAGAAATAATATGCAGTTTTCCTAGGCCAGGAGGAAACCACATGGTAAAACCTGTTACATGGTTAGTGTTTCCATTGGCAAGAGTTAAAAGATTTCATAACTAATCTATTACTTCACTTTATTTTTTACATTCTTCAAGAAGTTGCCATATATGTCTGTATTATACTTTGATTTAACCAATATGTTTAATTAGATGAGCATGGGGACTCATACTTGTCATCCTACTACCTTGGAGGGAAACACAGGGATTTCAAGACTAACCTGGTCTAAATACTGAGTTGCAGGCCAGCTAAAGCTACAAAGAGATCCTGCATCAAAACACACAGACAAACACAGACACACACACACACAAATAAAAATGTGTTTAAGTATGGGGACGAAACTATCTATGGGTTATAATTAGAATAGTGATAGTGAGGGGCTGGAGAGATGGCTCAGAGGTTGAGAGCACCGATTCCTCTTCCAATGGGCCTGAGTTCAACTCCCAGAAACTACATGGTGGCTCACAACCATCTATAATGGGATCTGGTGCCCTCTTCTAGCCCGCAGGTGTATATGCAGACAGACCACTGTATACATAATAAATAAATAAATCTTTAAAAAAAAAAAAAGAATAGTGCTAGTGAGATGTCTCAGTAGGAAAAGTGCTTGGTATATTCGCTTGATGGCCTGACCTTGATAGCAGGAATCTTTGGTGAAAGGAAAAATTGACTCCTGAACGTGGTCCTCTAAACTTCAAACACTCAACAGGGTTCTCTTGTGCCTCTCTTGACACGCAAATCCCCCACATATACACAAATATGATATTTTTGTCATATGAGAAAACAATACTTTTTGGTCATGGATTGTAATTACCTATTGTGATGGGATTAAAATGTCAAGTCAGCCTATGCATATGCATTATTAAATAGATAATCATTGTAAAAAGGGAAGTATTTTTTTTGCATAACTATTTCTGCATTTCTTTTAGAACTTCTTTAATCAGTTTGCATTTTTATGTGTTACCATGGAGAGACTTTTTTTTTTAAGATAGGATCTCATTTGACAAAGGCTGGCCTTGAACTCCCCATTCTCTTCTACCTCCCAGTTGGTGAGATCATAGTTGTCAGGGTTTCATCTAGAAAGCAAGGTTACCTTGGTAGATTGGAGCCAGGGAACACCACAAACTCACCATGCAACAGGCTCATGGGAGAGGTTTATTGGGAGTTGTATACAAAGGCTGTCTCTGAGTGAGGGTGGAAGTAAAAAGGCCATGAAGGCCATGCAAAGGCTTTTTATCAAGAAGGGTAGTGCCTGTGCATAGGGGAATACACTTCCTGTGGTGATTCTGGAAATGTGTTGCACTTTGGTGGTTGTGGTCACTGTTGGTGGGTTACTGAAGGTGGGCATGGTGAGAGGGATTTTCAACTTTCCTCCCTCTTATTTATTATAAAATGTGAGGAAATGTTTAGGCATGATTCATGAGGCAGGAATGGCGGTGTTGTTTTTAAAAAGAAAAACCCAGTCATTCGATTTTACCAATAGAGACGCAGGAGCCAGATGCTGGGATGAAAGCTTACTACCTCAGAGAGGCAGAGACAGCACCTAACTGACCTCCCCTCTCACCTCATATCCCTGATGGAAAAGCATTTTCCATTATGCTTTTTAAGGACATTAAGGGACAGCTCATGTCCCTGATGGAAAAAAGCCAAAAGGCCCAAAGCTCAAAAGCCAAAGCCAGAGGCCAAAAGCTAAAAAGCCCCTTCTTTCCTATGCTTTCTTAAATACCCCTCTCTCAAAGCCCCTCTTTTCTGTTTAATCCCTGTCAGCTGGTTTCTTGCTCAGACTCTTGACCTAGTGTTAATGTTATTTAGTCTAATTGTGTAAAAAGTTTTTGGATTAAAGGTGTGTGCTAGGCCTGAGCCACTGCACAACTAGAAACAGGTTTTTACAGTTCACAATCTTGGGGTTCACAATGGGATCAAATATTCTGCAACATGGAGTTTACTGTGCTGTTATTTAAATTGTTTATTTAATCACTTTATACCCTGATGCTGGCTCCCTCCCTCCTCTCCTCCTATCCTTATGCTCGGCAAGGGAAGTCCCCTGGGTGGTAACAACCCACCCTAGTACCTCAAGTCATGGCAGACTAAGCACATTTTAACACACATTTTCTCCATCTCTGCTCTGTCTTTATTTCTACACTTGGTAGGCAAGAAAAATTTGGAGTTGAAGGTATTATGGGCTGTTGTCACCTCCCCTCCACTGGAAGTCTCACCTGGCTACAGGAGGTGGCCACTTCAGGCTCCATGTCCCCCACTGTTAGGGATCTCTGCTAGGATCATCCACATAGATTCTTGGCAGCCTCCCCTCACTCAGAAATGCTCTCCCACCAATTTCTGTTCTCTCTCTAGATCTTTCCCTTTCCACCTTCCACCATTCACCCCCACCATACCCACACATAATCCCCACCCCAGTGACCCTCCCCACACCCACTCCCACACAGCTCTCTCTCCATCTACTTTAGACGTCTATTTTATTTCCTCTTCTGCATGGGACTAAGGCATCCTCCCTTTGGCCCTCCTTGGCTTGTTTAGGTCTGTGGGTTGTAGCATGCTTATCCTTTACATTATGACTGATGTCCACTTATAGTTAAATACATACCGTGCACATCTTTGTGGGTCTCGATTACTCACTCTGAATGATCTTTTCTAGTTTCATCCATTTGCCTATGAATTGCATGATGTCCTTGTTGTTAATAGCTGAGTAATATTCCATTGTGTAAATAAATGTGCCACAGTTTTTCTATTCATTCTTTGGCTGAAGGATATCTAGGTTGTTTCCAGTTTCTGGCTACTATGAATATAGATTTTATCAACATAATTGAACAAGTTTCCTTGTAGTATGATGGGGCATCTTTCTGGTATATGCCTAGGAGTGCTATAGCTGGGTCTTGATGTAGAACTATTCCCAATTTTCTGAGAAACCCCCCAGATTGATTTCCAAAGTGATTGTACAAGTTTGTGCTACTGCCAGTAATAGAAGAGTGTTGCCCTTTTTCCACATCCTCTCCAGCATGTGCTGTCACTTGAGATTTTGATCTTAGCCATTCTGGTGGATGTAAGATGGAATCTAGGAGTTGTTTAAATTTTTGTTTCCCAGATGAATAAGGATATTGAACATTCCCTTAAGTACATCTCAGCCATTAGAGATTCCTCTGTTGAGAATTCTCTCTTTAGCTCTGTACCCCATTTTTAAATTGGGTTATTTGGTTTGTTGGTGTTTAATTTCTTGAGTTCTTTATCTGTTTTGGAGATTAGCACTCTCCTGGGTGCAGGGTAGATGAAGATCTTTTCCCATTCTATAGGCTGTTGTTTTGTCATGTTGGTGGTGTCCTTTACCTTAAAGAAGCTTTTTAATTGCATGAGGTCCCATTTATGAATTGATCTTAGTGCCTGAGCTGTTGGTGTTCTGTACTGCAAGTTGTCTCCTGTACCAGTGAATTCAAGGCTCTTTCCCACTTACCTCTATTAGATTGTATATACAGTTTGATGTTGAGGTCTTTCAACTGCTTGGACTTTAGTTTTGTGCAGGGTAATAAATATGGATCTATTTGCATTCTTCTACATTCAGACATTCAATCAGACCAGCACCCTTTATTGAAGATGCTTTCTTATTTCCATTGTATGGTTTTGGCTTCCTTTTCAAAAATCAGGTGTCCATACGTGTACAGGTTTATTTCTGGGCTTCAGTTCATTCCATTGATCAACCTTTCTGTTTTTATGCCAGTACTATATGGTTTTTGTTACTATTGCTCTGTAGTACAGCTTCAGATCAGGAATGGTGATATTTCCAGAAGTTCTTTTATTTTTCTCTATGAAGTTGAGGATTGCTTTCCAAAGTCCATGAAGAGTTGTGTTGGAATGTGGATGGGAATTGCATTGAATCTGTAGATTCCTTTTGGTAAGATGGCCATTTTTACTATGTTAATCCTACCAGTCCATGAACATGAGAGATCATTCCATCTTCTAATATCTACTTCAGTTTCCTTAAAGACAGGAAGTTCTTGTCATACAAGTTTTACTTGCTTGGTTAGAGTTACACCAAATATAATATGTTGTTTGTGACTACTGTGAAGGGTATTATTTCCCTAATTTCTTTCTCACCCCATTTATCACTTGTGTAAAGGAGGGCTACTGATATTTTTTTAGTTAATTTTGTAAGTAGCCTCTTTGCTGAAGGTGTTTATCAGCGGTATGAGTTCATTGGTAGAATTATGGAATAACATATATATAATCTGTGAATAGTGATACATTTATATTTTCCTTCCCAAATTTTTTGTAATTTATTTTTATTGTATTTTTTTATACTTTATTCACTTTGTGTCCTGATTGCAGTCCCCTCCCTCATCTATTCCCAGTTCCACCTTCTCTTCCTTTCCTCCTATCCTCCTCCCCTAGAAAGGGAAAGGCCTCTTCCCCTATCAGCTGACCCCAGCCTATCATATCTCATCGGGACAGCCTTCATACTCTTTCTCTCAGCCTGACTAGGCCTCCCCGCCAGAGGGAAGTGATCAAAGAGCAGGAGGCATCAGAGTCCATGTTCAAAACAGCCCCACCCCCCCCCACTAGAGTACACACATAGAGACTGAGCTGCCTATGGGCTACATCTCAGCAGGGGGCCTAGGTCCTGGCATGGTAGGTGTACCACCATAAGAGGCCGGGAAACTGTTAATGCTTTGGCCAGCAATGTGCAGCTGTGAGAGTTCATAACAATCCTGAGTTTGCCTTATTAAAGTTGCTAATGCATGGTGAGTATCAGTCACGTGGTTTAAATTTGACCTGAGTGGGCCGGATACGTTTTCCAACATGAGGCAAAAGGATCACTGCACTGCTGAGTGCATGATGGTCTGCATATACTAAAGACCCAAAGCCCAGGAGGAAGAAGGGGAAGCGCCCACTTAGTGCAGGAAGACTGCAGGACCAAGTTTTGCAGTCCAGGCACAATTTCTACTGCAATGCCAATCTCAGCAGGTCTGGGACAGTTCTGTGCCTTTGCTGGATGCCAGGGCTTTGAAGCACTCCGTTGAACCTCTTCAAAGGACTGAGTCCCTAACAGAGCTTCTTTTGTCACTCAGGCCTCACTAGCTAATCAGGGCCTTCAGGTAGGTGGCCAAACCTGTGAGAATGGGAGACGGCACTTCCAGTCCGCCATGTTGCAGTCTTGTCTCTGGGTCTGAAGGACTGCCTAGTGGTTTCCTAAGCTGCACTGTGATCCACGGGTGGGAATAGCAGGAGCTAGTTCTAAATCTGCACCATGGTGAGTGAGAAGCCACAGCCTCCACATGGGGAGGAGCCACAGGAGCCGATGCCCCCTAAACAAGCAGCCAGACTACATCCCATGCCATGAGGTCATCTCTGTTCTCCTGAAATCTCAGGCAATGCCTTGAGTTCTACTGAGGTTCTGTGAGAGGTTTCTGCAACTCCCAGGCAGGAACAGGAGGCTTTTTGTGGAATCATCTTAGTTGCTGACATCATCATACATTAAGTATGACTCAGCTCCTTTAATTTTTCCTATGAAAAGTACTTTACTAAATTGGAGAGCTATAATTTCTCTAGTATCTTATTGAAGTTTTGCACCTAGCACTAAACCTTCAGGTATAGAATCTCTGCCTAGTTAATTTTGTACACCTTTCAAACTCTGTGTTATTAACACATTTGCATAGAAATGCCATATAGGTCCATCCATCTGTGTTAGTAAGGCCAGACTTACCGGCTTCCCTGGTATTATTTGTCAGCATTTACCCTATTCGTAGTCTATTTTCATTTCTAAGTTTTCTCCTATGTTCTGGTGATCTCTATTCTCAGAAAGTACAAATTTTACTGAAGTGATATTCAAAGTTTGGAAGTCAATAGATGTCACTGTCCTCTTTATTCAGTCTTGTTTTGATCTTTTCATTATGACTTTTTCTAATCAGTTTTCTATTTGTGGCGTAAATTGTTACGCATTTTATTAGACGTTTTTAAATCAATATTTCACTTTCTATATTGTTGTAATATAATATTAACATAATACTCAAGATGGAATCAAACCACATGGTTGATTTTTACTGAAGGTTAGCTCAGCTCCTTGCTTTGACAATCCAATTCTCCATCAGGCACATGTCCCAGTGGGAATCACACTTCTGAAAGTATGCACTGTCACACCCTTGTCGGGATAAAGTTCTTTTGGAATGTATACACTTTACCCTTGTTCATTCAGATGCTGATTTCTTTCCCCCACTCTCTGCTTTCAATCTGGACATTGCATTGTGATACTTATTCTAAGCATCACCTGTCTCAACTTTGTATAAACATGCCAAAATGAGATAACCGGCCACAATGTTGCTCAATGGAAAAGAAGCAGGAAGAGAGGGAGGAGCCAGAGGACAAGAAGGTGGCAGGCAGAGGAGAGGAGAGAAGGGCAGATGAGAGCTGGGAGGACAGAGGCAGGAGCAGAGATCTTGGAATGACATGTAGAGATGGACTGGGCCTAATATATCACAAAAAGCAAGTATAATGTTGGAAATCTAAATGTTAGAAAACTATGAGGGCTTGGAGGTTTAGGATGGACTATTGCCCAACATTGTGTTCTAGGTTAATTAAATAAATCCCAGGGTCTGTGTGGAGATTTGTGTATACAGCTGTTTAGGATTAACAGCAAGCTTTACCAGAAGATATATCAATAGTAAATATTAATGGTCACCTACAACACACCCTTTTCTTTAAAAATGAACTTTCCTTAGCATGCATATAGGCGGGAGTAGTACCTATGCTTTAGGCAAGTAGAGACCACAGAGCTAAGGTTATAGAACAAAGAATTCAGTTGTGTCAACAAGACACAGTTGAGTCCATCCATATATCTTGTCACACAGGTTGTAACTGTGGAAGCCAAACGTGGTATGATCTGGGTGTTTTACCTTCTCAGTCCCCTTCCACAAGATTTTGTTTTGACCTGTTTTATCACAGTTGGGTATAGTATTGGCTGAGATATGACAGATCTGTGACTCTCCTTATGAGATGGATTTAAGACCCTCAGATTCCAACTTAAGTCAAATTTAAACCCTTACTAGCTTTTGAGGCACATTTACACAGTCAGAAAGCAGATTCTGTTTGATATGATCTTCAAATTAATTACAAGAGTCTGCCTTCATTGCTCATACCAGACTAGAACCAAGGTTTTATGAGGGACCTGTGTAGGGACAGAAACAAAGGACAATGCCATTTATCAGAAAAAGATACAGACCTAAACCTAAGTTTATATTGAGGTCCCCTTTAATCTCTTGTTAGGTGGGGTAAGGAATGTTGTAGTAAGCCTATAACCTAGCCAGAGGAGCTGCCTCTGCCCTTTTGGGGGGAAATATTTTCACCTTTTCTCTGTTTCTTTCTCTGTTCCTCTCCTCTTTCCCAATTCCTCTTTCTCTCTCTCTGTTCCCTTCAAAAAATTTCACTCATTATTTAGAGCTCTTTTTACTTAGATTCTATACCTATCACAGTTTATATTTTCTGTGCACCATCAAGATCCAGATTTTGAATGCTTCCCCAGTTATTGGAACTATGTGTTAATTAGGAACTATATCCTTGGGGATTATGTGTCTTGTTTATTAAAGTATGTCATATAGGTGGACTTTGAAGTTTCAAAATATCAATGCAGGACAAGTGTTTCTGCTTGCTTGCCTATATATGTATGGACATAACCCTCATCCATGTGTGTGCATAAGGCGATACTTCCTTTTAAGTTGATAATGAACTAATCCTCTGTCATTGTAATCAATCCCAATGTTAAAAAGTATTCCTTTATAGGAGTCACCTTGGTCATGGCACTTCTTAACAGGCATAGAACAGTCATTAAGCTAGATTGCTTGTGTAATATTTTGGATTATTATTTCTCTGTATTCTACCTACTTCCTGTAAAATTGAATAATCCTAAATAAAAGTGTAATGGACTGATAAAACATTCAGTGTGTAGTGAGGTTATTACTGATAACACATACTCATGAAGGTGCACAGAGAAAAATAGCAGTGATAGTGGCAGAAATTAATGAAACCTGTGTTTCCGAAATGAAAACAGCTATAGGTATATTTGGAAAGCAAACATGTGAACCAGAGACAGTAATTATCAGGGAGAATAGCCCCATTAGAGAGAATGTACATGTTCTTTGGACATACAAAAAAATGTGTTTTGAAGGTCCTGTACCACCCAGCAGAGTGTTTAACTATAAAAGGGAAAGGCAAGCTGATTGCTAGCCCCAGAAAGCTACTCCATGCAGAACCTGCTGCTTCTGTGTTCCACTGAGCCTGAGTCCATCCAAAGTTAGAACTATTGGAGCTATCATCTATGTGCTACTGTTTTCTCAAAAGACCTTGGATACAAAATGTAAAGGTAATGGAGCCTTTCTCTGTGGTTTCAGTTCAGCACTATTACAGCCAATATTTTGGCAGGATCATTTTCCCAGTGAAGATACTGTGAGTCGTTGTAGGATGAAGCCTGGGTGCATTTTGAGACCACAATTTGTTGGAAAACCCAAGCTTTGAGACACCTGCCATGAATGGCTGCATATAGGAAATGGAAATAGCCTAAGAAGGTGGTGCATAAGTTGCAGAGATAAAGAGGCATCTAAGCCCTTCAAAACTGAAGCCCTAGGTGTCTGACACAGAGCTACAGGATTTGTTGTCTGCCCAGCAGGGATTTAGTCTTGCCTTAGTCCAATATTTCTTAGGTCTTTAAAGTGAAATGTATATTCTGTTTCATTGTGTGAAGTGTACATATAATTTCTGTTTTGATTCTATAAGATACAGTCAAGAGATGGCCTTGAGTGGAAGAAGAACCTTGGACATTTGAACAGTGTTGGGAGTGCTATATAATATGGGGATCTTTGAAATCAGACTGAATGCATTTTGCATCCTGTGCTTGCTGTGATCCTCTTCCTCTCATCACTTGTGTCCAAATATGGTGGAATGAATGAAAAGTCTCCCAGGTAGAATGATACATTTGAGCATTTGTCTCTGGTGTGGCCTTCATTGTGGTGTTTATGAAACCCTTAAGAGGAGGAGCATTTCTGGAAGAAGTTACTTCTTTGGAAAGGGCATTGAATGTTTAAATCTTCACCGCACTTCCTCTTGTGTGATTGAAACTGAGCAGACCTTCGCTTTGTCATATAGGTACATCACTACCATTACAGACTTCGTCCCTCAATAACGTAAGGTAAAATAGAAACAATTCCTGTTTCTTGCTAAACCATTTTTCTGGCTTGATATTTTTATTTTTATATTTTTGGCTAATCAAATTACTTTTTTTTGTACACATCAAGCATTTTCTCTTGTGCGGAAATTTTCCCACATCATGAACTTTGGCAGAGGGTATCATATTTTAGAACAAGGGAACATGCATTCATGACATTAGTACTAATCTCCTGGACCATTGGGTTATAGGTGTGTAATATTCTCCCTATATCTGTGTATATATTTTATACACTTAAAAATTTTGAAATGTGTGCATGGATCTTTTTCATATATCTGTATCATGTGTGCCTGTTTACTTTATGTGGAGTTAGGAATGGTTGGGAGCCTCCAGATGAGTGCTGGGAATTGATCCATGTCCTCTTCAAAAGTAACATGTAGTCTGACTTGTTGGCCTATCTTTATATGCACCATCATTTTTGTTGTTGTCATCTAAAATTGGTTTAGAACCCTCATTTGCCTTATTAATGATTTTGAGAACTCTCTGATCTGTTAGTCAGAAACTTATTAAAAATGTATTCCTTTCTAGGAATATTATATTAACCATACAGTTTTAAAGGAGTCTCTCCAGTTTTCTGGTAGATGGGTACAGAATTGGAGTGGATGTTTAAATCTTTGGAGGCAAGTTCAGTGAGCCCTTGAGTGTTCTATATCTGTTTTGCTTTGAGACAGGGTCTAACTATCTATGTTAACTATGTAACTTCGGCTGTTTGGAACAGGCAGACCTGGAAATCATAGCATTTCAGATGTTTCCTCTTCCTGAAGATTGGGTTTAAAGGTGTGCACCACCATGCCCATAATGTTCATTCTTTTTTGAAGTTAATAATTTTGATACAGTTTTTCTGATAGTACTATACAGTGTTGCTGTTTGTATGTATCTTTGTATATGTTACTATTCATTTTCCCTACAATGCTATAGTCTATAGTCTATAGTCCATTTCAGTTGGCACAGAAATGGATAGCATTGTTTGTTTTCTGTTTTCTTCTTAAATGAGTTGGTTAATGCATTTGAAATTCTATGATGTAAAATTAATGTATCAAGCACACAGAATTATGTAAATATGTTTTAAATGAAGTGTACTTTTACAATGCAGTCAGACACACCATTTCTGTTATGTACATGTATGATACATTTTAGGATGCAGTGACCTTTGAGGATGTGCATGTGAACTTCACTCATGAAGAGTGGGCTTTGCTGGATCCTTCCCAGAAGAATCTCTACAAAGATGTGATGCTGGAAACCTACTGGAACCTCACTGCTGTGGGTAAGTGTGGGTTTTTCTTCATTTTTATTTTACTTAAGAGGACAAACTTTTTTTTGAAAGTGGTTCATTCTCTTCTGTGATTTAAATGTCAAAGAAGAATGTAGTAAACAAATTAAGCATTCTGCTAAGGTTCACTGAAGATTGT
>NW_026594014.1:1815726-1834667 GCF_907164565.1 Psammomys obesus | reverse complement strand
TATTACATTTTCTGGTACTGTATTTTAGGCTATAAATGGGAAGACCACAACACTGAACATTGTCAAAGTTCTAGAAGACAAACAAGGTAATTTTGATGTGCAGGTTTTCATGTATCTGCCTCTGAAGAAATTGTAATTTACCCTGAAGTTTTAATTCAAAACCACAGTGTAAATAAGAACAGCTTTGCGGTGATTATTAAATTCTCATAGTAGCATGTATCTCACTGCCAAGTAGCTTATCATTTTTTGAAGATCATTTCTTTAAGACACAAAACAAAATTCACAGCATTGGTGGGACATGCTTATTATCCTAGCTCTCAGGAGGCAGAAGCAGGCAGATCCCCAAGGGTCTGAGGCTAGCCTAGACTACAGAGTGAGTTCCTGGACAGCCAAGGCTATTCAGGCAAACAATGTCTTGTAAAACAAAACCAAAGCTCAACTCCAGCTCCAAAAAAGAAACAATGAAATAAGACAAGAAAATGAGGTCTTAACAGATGTCACAATTTTAATCATAGCCACATAAGAGCCATGTTATAGAACTTACCATCCCCTTAGTTTTCAACCACCTAATTATAAAATTCATACAAATTGACAATGAGATTGTGTATTACAAGACCTTTTATAAGGATATCATCCATATTAAAGCTATTGTCCCTCATATACTTGTAGTAACTTACCATACAGTAGTGGGTAGAACAGTTTATGAAAGAAGTGAAGGCTGTTGTGGTCGAGAAACCTGAATCCCTATACCACATATCCAAGAGACACAAATGGTTAGCCTATGTGAATGCAGTGTGAAAACGTTTTGTGATTCTTTGCTTACTAGGAATATGATTTGTCACTCTAGATACAAGTCATGTGAGCAGAAGGGACTTGGAAAGAGGCAATGTACTTCTGCCTCTCCCAGAACACTTAGAAGATATGTAGTAGTCCCTTCTGTGATAGGACATGATGACTGTTATACAAGTTTTCAATTTTTTCCAACTTTAGTAGGAATACATCAGCGAACTCACAGTGTAGAAAAACTGATGAATACAGCAAATATGAAAATTCATCTGCCTGTAATAGTTTACTTTGCATGTGTAATGTGAAATATACTATAGAAAAAGGTTATGCAAATAATCGGTGTGGTAAACCTGTGAGATCTTTTACATCTCTTGAAAGAGGTGAGAAAGCTCATATGGAAAAAGAAAGTAATATATATGGGCCATGTACTAAAGTCTTTAACCATCACAGGTATCTTCAAGTACACAAAACAACCAATAATGAAGAGGATTTCTATGAATGTAATCCACATGATAAAGCCTTTAAATCTGATTCCTCTTTACAATTACTCCCAAGAACTCATTTGGAAATGAAACCCTATGAATATATTCAAAGTGATAAAGCATGTCAAAGTCTTCATCAAGTACATAGATCTCATACCAGAGAAAAAAAGCATGGATATCATCAATGTGGTAAAACCTTTACATGTCCCAGTTATCTTCAAAACCATGAAAGGAGTCATTGTGGAGAGAAACTCTGTGAATGTAATGAATGTGGTAAAGCCTTTATGTGTAATAGTCATCTTCAAATTCATGAAAAATTCCATACTGGAGAGAAATCCTATGAATGTAATCAATGTGGTATGGTCTTTGCATATAAAAGTTTGCTTTATAGGCATGAAAGGCGTCATACTGGAGAGAAACCCTACGAATGTAATCAGTGTGGTAAAGCCTTTGCATATAAAGGTGTTCTTCACAGGCATGAAAGACGACATACTGGAGAGAAACCCTATGTCTGTAAGCAATGTCATAAGTCCTTTGCAGAAAAGAGTGCTCTTCACCGGCATGAAAGAATTCACACTGGAGAGAAACCCTTTGAATGTAATCAATGTGGTAAAGCTTTTGCAGATGATAGTTCTTTTCACCGACATAAAATAATTCATACTGGAGAGAAACCCTATGAATGTAATCAATGTGGTAAAGCCTTTACACGTAAAAGCGATTGTCAAATTCATGAAAGAATTCATACTGGAGAGAAACCCTTTGAATGTAATGAATGTGGTAAACCCTTTGCATGTAACAGTGATCTTCGGAAACATGAAAGAAGTCATAGTGAAGAGAAACCCTATTAATGTAAAGCTTTTGCACAAAACAGTAGTCTTCAGAAACATGAAAGATTTCATACTGGAGAGAAACCCTAACAATGTAATCAATGTGGATAAACCTTTTCACAGAAGTGTTGTCTTTTGAGTCATGAAAGAAATCAGGTGGACTAAAACCATATGAACATAATCGATGCCCTAGCTGCATCTTGTAGCAACCTTTAAAAACATGAAAGAATTCACAGTGGTTAAAAAAAAACAAAAACAAAAACCTGAACCTAATAAATGAAATAGAGCTTTGCACTCCACATACGTTTTTCCCACTAAGCTATGTCACTGGGGCTTCAGTGACATAGAAGAAAGATTAGTAGAAACACTCCACCATTAAAATACTGGCTCCTTTTCAAATTGTAAACCTGTTGTATTCGAGAATACAGAAATATAGGAAATGATTCACCACTTAAAAATAATACATTGAAAATTTTCAAGAAATATTACTGCTTAAATCTTACATTATCCTTTCACTGTCTGATTCATAGATGGGTCATTTAGAAAACATGTCTCATCTGGTCTTAGTGTTTCATGCTTGTAATCCTACAACTAGAGTTAGGTAGATCTTTCTTGAGTTTGAGGCCATCTTGGGGCACATAGAGGGACCATAATTATGTATAGAAACCCTGTCTCCAAAAGTACCTGAAAAGGGAGGGTTGGGAAGATTTTTTTTTTCAGAGTAGTAGGGTTCAGTTCTCAGCACACACATGGAAGCTCACAACTGTCTGTTAAGTCCAGGTTCAGGGTTTTCAACACCCTCCCACAGACACACTTGCAGGCAAAACTGCTATGCATTTAAATAAAAATAATCATGTTTTACAGCATATATCACATTAGGGAACTTTCCTTAACACAATCTGGACTCATCTTTATACATCCAAATCTTTCATTGTCTTTGTTCACATCTAGAGAACTGTGTTAACAAGTATAATAAGAGCCAATGTGCAGTGTCCATTCATGAATGGATTGAAATGTATTCAGTCTTTCAATGCCCAATAGCAAGGGCACCTAGAAGTTATAGAAGGCAGAATGAGTAGAAGCATCTTCATTTTCTACATTATAATGACATCTTTGGGAATTGTGTTGACCCAGTGGTACTGCTGCTCTTGGATACCCACCTATATCAGTTGGCACAGAACTACCAGTAAATCCTGGTCCATGACATCTCATGAACTTTTGGGCTTTCCTTGGCACCAAGTAGTTTTATGATGTGAAAATATTGTATATATAATGTGTATGTGTCTGCTACTCTGTATTTTAAAAAGGGCTTTCTTCATGTATATCTTTGTTTTTAATTAAAATAAAATAAATTTAATTAATGTATATTGTTGGAACATTCCTGGAATGGAATCATGTGAGATGAGTTCTGAGTGTTTGCATGAACACTCAGGAAAACAAGACTGCTAGGAGCTAGATTTCATTAAAGCACAATGTTATTCTTAGAATGTGATTTTGTGTTCCTCCCAATATACCATTAGAACTGAATTTACTTACTTTTACTCATTTTTGTTTGCTATTAATCAGTTACATTTTTAAACTATCCTTCATATTCTTCTGTGGAAAAATATGCCTTTGTCCCATGTGATTTTTGTTTTTGTAATTTTATCCAGCTTGAACACATCAAAACTATACTCAGATAAATTTTCTTAAACATCAAAGTTTGTCTGGGCTGCTGAACAAACTTGGGTACTACATGAGCCTTTAGTCTTCTTAATTTGTCAGCTCTCTTCTCTGAGGTCCCATCATCCCTATAATAGTGATAAATGGCTCTTGAACAGGGACCAGTTTTCAGCTAGAACATAAAAGAGTGTGAGCACCCTCAGAGAAGGTGAATGAGAATAATAGAGCTGAAACCAGAGAAGGCTTTGCCTTATATAAAACTACTGCATCAAAGACAGCTCCTGATCTTTTTTCTGGGGGACCCACATGACAGCAAAGCTGCCCATTGGCTATATATGTGTAGAGTGTTGTGGTCTATTCCATATATGGTCCTTGCTTGGTGCTTCAGTCTCTGCAAACCCTGCTGTGCCCAGGTTAGTTGGGACTGTTAATTTTCTTGTAGAGTTCCCATCCCTTCCAGGTTGTTCTGTCCTTTCATCCACTCTTCTATGAGGATTCCTATACTCTACCCATTCTTTGGCTGTGAGTCTCAGTTTCTGTTTCAATCCAGTGCATGCAGAGCCTCTCAGAGGACAGCTGGGCTACGCTTTCATCTGCAAACATAGCAGAGCATCATCATTAGTGTCAATGGTTGGCTTTCTCCCATGGAGTGGGTCTGAGGTAGGACCAGGCATTGGTTGCACTTTCACTTGATCTCTGCTCTGTCTTAATCCCTGCATATCCTGAAGGCAGGGTAAATTCTGAGTGGAAGTTTTTGTAGGTGAGTTGGTGTTCCCCTCTCTCCAAAAGGAGTACTGTTTGGTTAGGTAGAGGGTGGTCTCTTCAGTCTCCATGGTCCCCACCACTGGGGATTTCAGCTGGGAGAAAGCGTAAACAATTATAAAATGTCCATCAATCCCCAAGTTGTACAAATAATAATCTCCCCCCAAGCATGTGACACTTAGATATCACGGCCAAAAGAGTGGAAGACTGCATCACAGTGATCATGTCACTCAACTCAGCTTTGGTGGATCTTTGTCAAGTAGCTATGTTGGCTTTATGATTTTTACTGTTACCCTAGAAATGGCTGTGCCACAGGTCATCCTTGTGTCAAGCTTGGGATATATGAGACCCAGCCTCAAGAAACAAAAACAACAGCAACAAAAACTGATCAGACAAGAAGGTCCCACGAGAAAGAAGAGCAGTGAATTTGGGATACATGTTACAACAGAGTTATGGAAAGTGGCAAATCTAGACTAGGCATTGATTTCATTCATAGTCAAAAGAGATGATGGCAGCCTGGGTATAGGAACCAAACTCTGTCCTCCACGAGCTTTGTATGCATACTTAGCCCCTGAGCCATGATTCCAGGTCCCTGGAAAGGTTTGTATATTGTGCCTTCAGTTTGTGAATGTTGGCACTTAGTGAAATTACCAGAACAAGACATGTACATGTTTTTTTTCTTGGAGGAAAGGAGTTTTAAAATGTCCTATTAATTGCTGTATCTAAAGCAAACAGGAATTTTCTGTCCCAGCACAAGTCCATAGGAGTGAATGAACTGCCCTTCCTTGTTACGTTACATCCATCACATCTCTGTATAATTATGTATGGCTCTACAAATAAAATTTTGTGTATTAGGGTAAAGACTGCAGTCTGCAGAACAGGCAGCTCACTAAAATTAAGCCTTTTGAGAAAAGTCTTTCTCAGCTACACATGGTAACCTGATACCCTTAATATTCAAGGCCAGCCTTGGCCTCATGATATCCTATCTCAAATAAGTCTAAGGTGACACATAAGGATGCCAGTTGATTAAAAGGAGCTCTAGAAAAAAATGGAGAAATAATGACACATAAAAATACTTCTTCATATTACTCAGCGATAAAAAAACAAGGAAATCATGAAATTTGCAGGTAAATGGTGGGAACTGGAAAAGATCATCCTGAGTGAGCTATCCCAGAAGCAAAAAGACACACAAGGTATATACTCATTCATAAGTGGATATTAGACATAAAATATAGGATACACCTACTAAAATCTATACACCTAAAGAAACTAATCAAGAAGGAGGACTCTGGCTAAATGCTCAAACCCCATACAAAAAGGCAAAAGGATGGACATCAGAAGAAGGAGAAAATGGAACAGTACAGGAGCCTGCCACAGAGGGCCTCTGAAAGGCTCTACCCTCCAGGGTATCAAGCAGATGCTGAGACTTATGGCCAACCTTTGGGCAGAGCGCAGGGAATTTCATGAAAGTAGGAAATAATAAGACCTGGAGAGGACAAGAGCTCCACAAGGAGAGCAGCAGAACCAAAAATCTGGGCACAGGGGTCTTTCTGAGATTGATACTCCAACCAAGGACCATTGATGGAGATAAACTAGAACCCCTGCACAGATGTTGCCCATGGCAGTTCAGTGTCCAAGTGGGTTCCATAATAATGGGAACAGGAACTGCTTCTGGCATGAACTGATTGGCCTGCTCTTTGATCACCTCCCCCTGACGGGGATCCTTACCGGGCCACAGAAGAGGACAGTGCAG
Source organism: Psammomys obesus (assembly GCF_907164565.1). NCBI lineage: Eukaryota > Metazoa > Chordata > Mammalia > Rodentia > Muridae > Psammomys > Psammomys obesus. The sequence goes on along the minus strand of NW_026594014.1, from coordinate 1,828,395 downwards.
CCACTCCTGATGAGACCTGATAGACTAGGACCAGAAGGAAGGAGAAGAAGACCTCCCCTATCAGTGGACATGGGGAGGGGCATGTGTAGAGAAGGGGGATTTATGGTGGGATTGGGAGGGGAAGAGGAAGAGGGCCACAGGGGAATATAAAGTGTAATAAATAAAAATTAAAATAAAAAATGGAAAGAAGAAATACTTCTTCATTGCAATAATTATCCATTAAATTATACATATACGTAAGTCAATTTGACATTTTAATCCAATCACAAGTTTTTAAATTTAGCCCAAGACCAAAATTCCTGTTTAGACAATTACAAAATAGTATTGTGTATCTGTGGGGGGGGGGTATATGTGTCATGACAGGAATAGGAGTGCTGTGATGAGAGTTTGAAGTTCAGAGGACAATTTTAAGTTGGTTTCTCCTTCCACAAAGGGATCCTGGGATCAACCTTAGGTATCTGGCTTGCATAGTATATACTTTTCCTGCTGAGCCATACTTCTTTCACCATTTATTTGAATTTTAACCCACAGCTGGTCTAATTCGTATACTTAAATATACAAATATACTTAGATATACCTATCTCCAACTTTTGTGAGTATTTTGTAACAGGATCTCTTTGTATCTTTGGTTATCCTGAAACTATTTGGCCCAGTTGAGTCTTGAATTTCTGTGTCTTTCTCTAAAGTACTAGGATGACAGGTGTGAGCACCCATCCACAGGTAATTAAACACATTGATTAAATAAAAGTGTAGTACATAGATAAAGAGCAACTTTTAGAAAAGGGGCAAAACAAGGTGACAGTAACATTAGTTTTAAAATCTTTTAGCTCTTGCCAATGAAAAGCTTACCACTATCATGGCAGGGTGGCCAACTGGCCTCAGAAAACTTCACATTTCTCAACAACACACTCCAGAATTTGCACAGCATATGCACTGGTGAAATCTTGGTACTATAAGGAGAAAATTGCTTTGTAGTTTTGGAGTAAAGTTTCATTCCATGCTAAATAAGGTCCTACTTCAACTTTTCAAGTGTTTGGATTACAGGTGTGAGTCACATAACCAGCTAAAGGAAATTCTTTATAAAAGCTAACTCAGTGGCAGAGTATTTGCCTTTCACATGTGAGGCACTTGGGTTTGATCCTGAATAAAATCAAAATAAAATAACTAAGGTGACCTCTTCTCATTCAATATGGTCATAAACATATAAAATGCACATGATGCTCTCCAGGAGAAAACATTAACTAGAGGAAATCTTGCGATCTCTCAGCAGATTAATAGTAATAGGAACTTAATGATATAAAACCTTGTTTCCAGCAAATTGTCATATCACACATTATTTAGAAAGAGACAACATATGCCAGCACCTAAAAACTATACAATGGATTCCAGAAACCTCAAGAATTCAGATTATTTCAAAATGTACAAAAGATTCCCAAGTTTTTCAGATTTTATAAACCTGCTACAGGCTGTTATCTCTGAAACATACATAGTTCTACATAAGTAGAACTGAATTTAGGTTCACAACACATACTGTGAATGTGGCTTCTGCAAAGGCTGTGGCTTCCAGGTGGGCAGGCTGTCTGAAGTTTCTCTGGACATGTCCATGAGCCTTTCATGTCCTATTTGACCTAGAGGCCATGACTTATACTGCTTACTCAGGAAAGCATTGTACTGCTTCAGGTATACAATTACTTCTGGATTTTCAAAATTTCTTCCAGGCTTGAAGTAGTCCTGAAAAAAATCAAGATATAATCACGATACAGTATTTCGCTCATTATTTGTGGGGCTCATTTCAAGTGAGTGAGTCCTCAGTGGTGTTCAGTAATGCATTCAGTGCCCAATAATTTTCCTCATGTTTTAATCACAATATTTTTAATTTTTCTTTATTGTTATTTATTACAAATTATTCATTTTGTATCCCAGTTGTAACCCCGTCCCTCATCTTTTGCTGGTCCCACTGTCCTTCCCTATCCCCCCCCCCATGTCCCTCCCATAGTCCACTGAGAGTTGTACTCCCCTACTATCTAACTCTAGCCTATCAGGTCTCATCAGGACTGCCTGGATCCTCTTTCTCTGTGGCCTGGAAAGGCTGACCCCTGCCCCAGGGGGAGGTGATCAAAGTGCCGGCTACTGAGTCCATGTAAGAGGCAGTCCCTCCTCCCCTTGTTAGGGAACCCACATGGAAATTGAGCTGACCACTGGCTACATCTGAGCAGGAGGTCTAGATCCTCTCCATGCACAGTCCTTGGTTGATTCATCCGTCTCTGCAGGAATCCCTTAGCCCAGATATTTTTTGGGCTCTGTTGCTCTCCTTGTGTAGCTCGTCCCCTCCAGGTCTTTCTGTCTCCCTTTCCATAAATTCCCTGCATTCTGCCCAAAGTTTGGCTATGAGTCTCAGCATCTGCTTCAATACCCTGTTGGATGGACTCTTTCAGAGGCCCCCTGTGGAGGGTACCTGTCCTGTTCCCTGTCTTCTACTTCTGATGTCTGTCCTGTTTGCCCTTTTGAATAAGGATTAAGCGTCTTCCCTAAGGTCCTCATTGTTGTTTAGTTTCTTTAGGACTATAGATTTTAGTATGTTTATCCTATATTATATGGCTGATATCTGCTTATAACTGAATATATACTATGTATGTCTTTCTGGGTCTGGGTTACCTCACTTAGGATGATCTTTTTTAGTTCCATCCATCTGCCTGCAAATTTGATTTCCTTGTTTATAATTGCTGAGTAGTATTCCATTGTGTAAATGTACCACAATTTCTGTATCCATTCTGTAGTTGGGGGACATCTAGGTTGTTTTCAGATTCTGGCTTTATTAATAAAACATAGCTGAGCATATGTTCTTGTTATATGGTTAAGCATCTTTCAGATATATGCCAGGGGTTATATAGCTGGATCTTGAGGAAGCACTATTCCTAATTGTCTGAGAAAGAACCAGATTGATTTCCAAAGTGGTTGTGCAAGTTTACATTCCCACCAGCAATGGCAGAGGGTTCCCCTTTTTCTACAGCCTCTCTAACATGTGTCATCCCTTGAGTTTTTGCTCTTGGCCATTCTGATGGGTATAAGGGGAAATCGCAGGCTCATTTTCATTTACATTCCCTGGATGACTAAGGATGTTGAGCATTTCTTTAAGTGTTTCTCTGCCATTCAGTATCACTCTGTTGAGAATTCTCTGTTTATCTCTGTTCCCCATTTTTTAAATGGATTACTTCGTTTGTTGCTATTTAACTTCTTGAATTATTTATATATTCTGGATATCAGCCCTCTGTCAGAGGTAGGGTTGGTGAAGATCTTTTCCAAGTCAGTAGGCTGTTGTTTTGTTCTTGACAGTGTCCCTTACTTTACAGAAGCTTTTTAATTTCATGACATCTCTTATTGATTACTGATCTTAGAGCCTGTGCTGTTGGTATTCTGTTCAGGAGGTTGTCTCCTATGCCAATGAGGTCAAGGCTCTTCCCGCTTTTTCTTCTAAGATTTAGTGTGTCTGGTTTTACATTGAAGGCTTTGATTCACTTTTGTACAGAGTGATAAATATGGCTCTATTAGCATTTTTCTAGTTATAGACATCCAGTAAGACCAGCACCATTTGTTGAAGATGCTATCTTTTTTCCATTGTATGGTTTTAGCTTCTTTGTCAAAATTAAAGTATCCGTAGGTATGTGAGTTGATTTCTAGATCTTCAGTTAGATTTCATTGATTCACCAGTCTGTTTCTATGCCAGTACCATTCAGTTTTTATTACTGCTCCTCTATAGTACAGCTTGAGAACAGGGATAGAGATACCTCCAGATCTTTTATTGTACTAGATTGTGTTAGCTATTCTGGTTTTATTTTTCCATATGAAATTAATTTTTTTTCTTTCAAGGTCTGTAAAGAATTATGTTGGTATTTTGATGGGAACTGCGTTGAATCTGTAGATTGCTTTGGGTAAGATGGCCATTTTTCACTATGTTAATTCTACCAATCCATATGCATGGAAGCTCTTTCCATCTTCTGATCTTCTTTGATTTCTTTTTTCAGAGACTTGATGTTTTTTTCATACAGGTCTTTGACTTGCTTGATTAGAGTCATACCAAAGTACTTTATGGTATTTGTGGCTATTGTGAAGGGTGTTGTTTCCCTAATTTCTTTCTCAGCCCATTTGTCTTTTGTATGTGGGAGGGCTTCAGATATTTTTGAGTTAATTTTGTATCCAGCCACTTTGATGAAGGTGTTTCTCAGCTGAAGGCATTCTCTGGTCAAATTTTTGGGGTCATTTATGAATACTATCATATTATCTGCAAATAGTGATACTTTGACTTCTTCCTTTCCAATGTGTATTCCCTTGATCTCCTTTAGTTGTCTTATTGTTCTAGCTAGGATTTCAAGTACTATGTTGAAGTGGTAAGGAGAGTGTGCAGCCTTGCCTTGTCTCTGATTTCAGTGTGATTGCTTTAGTTTAATGTTGACTATAGGCTTGCTATATATTGCCTTTACTGTGTTTAGGTATGTACCTTTTATCCCTGAACTCTCTAAGACTTTAAACATGAATGGGTTTTTTTGGCATCATGTGGGTTTTTTTTTTTTTTCAGTTTTTCATATGGTGGATTTTTTACTCTGATGGATTTCCACATATTGAACCACCCCTGCATGCCTTGAGGGGAAGCCTACTTGGTCATGGCGGATATGGTCCAAGATAACACAAACAAGTTAAAGGAACTCAGCTAAACATCCTGCTTACTTTTGTCTCAAGGTGAAGGCCAGGATGAAAACATGTTTTTCACTGAATACCCAATAACAAAGCAGCTTGACAAACAAGCAGCTCTCCACAGGTCTCCTTTTTTTATATTTTTTGAAAAGACCATAGCATAAGAGCAGAAGATTATGCCTATCCTAAGCTGTCTCTCTTGAAAGATGTATTCTTACCCATCATTGGTACATGAATTCCATCATTCATGCTCTGTCTTAGGTTGAATATTCCTCAGAGAGATCTTACCCATTTTGGACTACCAACTTCCACTAGGGTAGACGGTGGAATTTAATCTTATGCAGAACAGCATTAACATTCTAGAAGCCCTTGATGAAGGTTTTAATTATCATTGGTAGGAGACATGCTCCTAATAAAAGTAATAAGCCAAGTCCTATAACCCTCCATAAAAGTGACATAAAAAGATGACCTTGAGGGCCATAATACCTGCAATAATTAATCCAACCATTGTTTCAGGTCTAGTTAAAGTCCTTTGCATTTCTTCTAGCACTTGTAATCCCTTATCAGAATACCAAGCCTGAGAAATATTCACAGGAACCATAATAAAAGTAGGCTATCGAACAGCCAGAACCTGTTGTCCTGTTGAAGCTTAGAAATACAGTTTGTTAGTTTACATTGATGGCAAGAAACATTTACACTTGAGTCTTGTATAAAAATGTTAATCATTCCGAACAAAAAAGCATAAGGAGAATTTACATAGGCAGTTACAGGGCCTCCTGAGAGTTTCTGTGGCAAGCTTCTAAATATAGGTCTTCTGAAAACCAGAATCAGACCACCAAAGTCCCACAGTCAGTTCTTTTTCTCATTTTTCCTGATTTTGTTGAGAATTGTCCTTATTACCAGACCAATTAGGTATATATCTGTCCCAGTCACGTTGTATCTAAAAGGTTTCTCTGCACATCTCTCGGGAGCAGGATATAACAAAGGTGGGTCAGGACCATACAGCTCTCCATTCACCATCAGGAAAGAATTCATTATCGTCAGCAGTAGGACCATCCTCCTTCTGGGAAACGTCTCCCGTAAATCACACCAACCTTTCTGGGATCCACCAGGCTCCTTCAGCATCCTGCAGAAAGACACAAAGATGCCCTCTTCCCCATATTAATATAGAATAGGGGCCCTGCCATATTCCAGTAATCGGATCTTTCCATTTTACTTGGGCATAATTGTGTTTGGTGTTAGAGTGCCACAATCGATCAGCCACAGAACAGCCTTTTATATACACATTCAAAAAATTAAAGAGAGCATGATTAAGATAATTCTGTGGTGTTTCAGGATGAAAGCCCCCCTCCCCTTTTACTTTTTTCAGTTGGTTCTTAAGAGATCCATGGGCATGCTCAACAATTCCTTGACCTTGAGGATTGTATGGAATGCCTGTTCTATGACTTACATTCATTTGATCACAAAAAATGCTGAAAAGCTTGGCTAGTATATCTCGTACCATTATCAGTCTTTATAATGGAAGGAGTATCAATTGTATCAAAACATTTTAAGCACCAACTTATAACATGTTTGGTGGCTTCTCCTGCTAAGACAGTTGCCATGATAAATCCTAAAAAAGTATTGATGTTACATGAACATATTTTAGTTCTCCAAATTCTGGAATATGAGTTATGTCCCTAGGTTTTAAGTTTAAGTTAACTCTGTTATTTTAAACATACTCAATTACCAATAATCTATAAATAGGACAAAAAACATGGTAAACTTACACATTCAAAACAGACAGACAAAACATCTTGTTCTTTATTTGTTGGATCCAATTTTTTTTATGACACAAGGCTTTAAAGCAGCATTAACTATTAGCTTTCTTACTGAAGAACTAAGAAGTGGCATGTTTTTTTGTTCTTTGCTGGGAATGGAACTCAGAACCTCTGAGAGCACCCAGTATTCTTAACCACTGAGCTATCTCACCCAAGCATAACTTTCTAAAGCAGCTAATTTTTTTCTAGGTTGCCTACATTACTTCATATTTTAGAAAGTTTATTGCATTTCCTTTCTTTCTCAGACCTGATTAATACTTGCCAGTCTTCACTGGTGTTATCAAAAGGCAGCTGTTTAATAACACCTCAAAAATTTGTTCCCCCTTCACTTATTATTCAATAGCATCTTTGAGTCTTCCTATGAAATGAGTATAAGGGCCAGAGGCACCTTGTATAATATTTACATAAGTAGACCTGAAGTCAGATTCTGTTTCAGTTTCTTCTAGGCAGCCATGGTTATGTCCCTAATATGTGGGAGGGTTGTAAAGGATTTGTTATATAACTGATTATTTGTTGATACCCATATGCCAGTCCCTGTCAGCATTTCATATGTGACATATTCAGTATTACCCATTAATCCTAGTTGGCAGCTTCTGCATGGGCTTCATCTGTCAGTGAGCAATCACAGGGCACACATTCTTCATCATTGTACCAACTAAAGGATATTCATCACTGTCTGTAAAAGTGAGTGCATAATAAGTACAAGCTTTTTAAAGCTTTTCATTGTATCCATGTCTAATCCTTAATAAATACCTTCATTTTACTGAAATTAAACTGGAAACACCAAGCCCAGCTTAGGAATCAAGGACAAATTGGTAAAAGAATTCCATTTCTCTGCTGTGCCACAGCTTGCCTAGGTCATAAAGTTAGCATTACCATAGACTTTTTTATACCCTCACAGAATTCGAAGAGAATTCAGGATGATATTGATTACCAAATTCTTCAGTAAATGCTCCTGAGTCATCTCAGGTTAATGGAAGATATATATATATATATATAGAAGGGTTCTAGTAGAGGGCTGGCATACCTGTTATGGTGCTGTTTTTACTTTAAATTTTGCTTGAACAGGAAAAGTTCCCTTTTATGTCTTTTCTAAAGGTTTGAGCACACAGTTTATATTCACTCAGGCATCTGCCATCTTTTCCTTAGGATCAAATTTTACTTTTCTCTCCAGTCTCAATTAAGGTTGAAGTGACCCAAAATTGAATGGGGGCTATTTCCCTTTTGTTTATATGCCTTTTCAATATCCTCTCAGAATCTGCCCCACACTTCCTTGAGACATATAAAGAATAGTCCAATGGGTTAACTGAATAACAACAACAAGCAATTAAAAGCAATTTGAAGGTAACTTACTCCTATCTCCTATAACTGTTATAAGCATGAAAACACATTCCAAAAACAATTCTGTGTTTCAAGGAATATGAGGTGATGAGACACTTGTGAAGTTTCCCTGGAGTATCACCATAAGCACTCAAAATTCTCACACTATTTCACTCCCATTGGCCTTCTTCCAAGAATACAACTTAATTAAATTGATCTTTCCTAAAAAATAATATATACATGAAGAAACTCTTTTACAATATGGAGTCACACACAAATACATACACACACCTTTACACTATGTATATACCTGGTATCCAAGGGAGCCAGAACCATGAATCACATGTTTTCAAACAGGAATTTTAAGTAGTTATGAGCTGTCTGATGTGGGTACTAGGAAACAAAGTAGGGTAGCAAGCAGAAGCAGTACAACAGAGTTGAGTCTCCACCTCACAAAGGCATCATTTTAATGCAGAAAATGAAGATGACCCTTTACTCCTCTCTCTCCCTCAACTAAAGAATGGATACAGAAACTATGGTACATTTATACTATGGAATACTAGTCAGCTATTACAAATAAGAAAATCATGGAATTTGCAGGCAAATGGATGGAACTAGAAAAGATCATCTTGAGTGAGGTAACACAGACCCAGAAAGACACATGGTATGTACTCCTTTATAAGCAGGTATTAGCCATATATTATAGGATAGTCATACTACAATTCAGAGACCCAAAGAAACTTAGAAACTAAAATGGTCCAAGGGAGGATACTCGAATCTCAATCATCAGCAGAAGTGATTTAAGACAGAAATCAGGATAAGAGAGTGAACTCTGAGGAAAATGAGGGTAAGGATCAGATATAGGGTGAGCGGGGTCAAGAGGACAGATGTCTTATAGAGAGAGGAGTAACACATTCTTATCAATGTGTGTGCCTTTTATAATAGGTGGTAAAAAACTAAGTAGATGGCTCCTTTTCATTCCTGATTTTGTTAAGTTGGACACACTCTCTCTGCCTTTTAGTTAAGTTTGGCTAGGGAGTTGTCTATCTTGTTGATTTTCTCAAAGAACCAGTTCATGTTTCATTGACTCTTTACATCATTCTCTTTAATTCCAATTTATTAATTTCAGCCCTGAGTTTAATTATTTCCTGTTGTCTACTGCTCTTTGATATGTTTGCTTTCTTCTGTTCTAGAGCTTTCAGGTGTGTTGATAAGTTACGATCTCTTTGATTTCCTAATGAAGATGTTAAGTGCTATGAACTTTACTTGGAGAGATCAGGGATACATGGCCCATATCTAAACATAATAAATGTCATATACAGCAAGCCAATTACCAACATCAAATTAAATGGAGAAAAACTCAAATCAATTCCATTAAAATAGGGGACAAGGCAAGTCTGCCCACTCTCTCTATACCTCTTCAACATAATACTTGAAGTTCTAGCTAGAGCAAGAAGACAACTAAAGAAGAACAAGGGCATACAATTCAGAAAAGGATAAGTTAAAGTATTGGGATTTGCAGATGATATAATAGTACATAAGTGACCCCCAAAATTCTACCAGACAACTACAGCCGATAAACAGCTTCAGCAAAGTGGCTGCATACAAGATTAATTCAAAAAAATCAGTAGCCTCCCTGTACACAAATGACAAACAGGCTGAGAAAGAAATTAGGGAAACTACACCCTTCACAATAGCCAGAAATAATATAAAGTATCTTGGTGTAACTCTAACCAAGGAAGTGAAAGTCCAATATGATAAGAACTTCAAGTCTCTGAAGAAGGAAATCGAAGAAGATACCAAAAAAATGGAAAGATGTCCAATGCTCATGGACCCTTAGGATTAACACAGTAAAAATGGCCATCTTACCAAAGGCAATATATATATTCAGTATATCCCCATCAACATAGGAAGACAGTTCTTTACAGACCTTGAAAGAACAATTCTAAATTTCATATGGAGAAACAAAACAAAAAATCTGGAATAGCTAAAAACAATCCTATACAATCAAAGAACTTCTGGAGATATCTAGATCATCCCTGACTTCTAGCTATAGTACAGAACAATAGCAATAAAAACTGCATGATACTGGCATGGAAAGAGACTAGGTGAGCAATAGAATCAAATCAAAGACCCAGCAATAAACCCACATACCTACAGTCACTTCATTTTTGACAAAGGAGCCAAAAACATACAATGGAAAAAAAGACATCTTCAGAAAATGGTGCTGTCTACCTGGACATCTACATCTAGAAAAATGTAAAGAGATCCATATTTATCTCCTTGAACAAAACTCAAATCCAAGTGGATCAAAGCCCTTAATATAACAGCAGGTACACTAAATCTATTAGAAGAGAAAGTGGGGAAGAGCCTTGAATTCATTGGCACAGGAGACAATTTCCTGAACAGAACACCAACAGCCCAGGCTCTAAGATCAACAATTAATAAATGGGACTTGGGACTTCTGGAAATGGAAAAGCTTCTATAAGGCAAAGAACTCTGTCAATAGAATGAAAAGACAACCTACAGATTGGGAAAAGATCTTCACCAGTCCTACATCTGACAAAGGACTAATATAATAAACTCTAGAAATCAAACACCAATAAACAAAAAATGGAGCACAGAACTAAACAGAGAATTCTCAACAGAGAAATATCAAATGGCCAAGAAGCACTTTAAAAATGTTCAACTTCCTTAATCATCAGGGAAATGCAAATCTCACAATGGTCAGAATGGCTAAAATCAAAATTTCAAGTGACAGCACATGCTGGCAAGGGTATGGAGAAAGGGGAACACTCCTTCATTGCTGGTGGGAGTGTAAACTTGTACAACCACTTTGGAAATCATGAATATGGTGGTTTCTCAGAAAATTGGAAATAGCCTTACCTTAAGATCCAGCTATAGCACTTCTGGTTCTATATCCAAAAGCCACTGTACCATACAACAAGGACACCTGTTCAGCAATCTTCAAAGCAACTTTATATTTGTAAAAGCCAGGAACTGGAAACAACCTAGATGCCCTCAACCAAAGAATGGACAAAGGAACCATTTACACAATGGTATACTACTCAGCTATTAAAAGCAATCATAAAGTTTGTAGGCAAATGGAAGTAGAAAAGCTCGCCCTGAGTGAGGTAACCCAGACCCAGAAAGACACTCACTTATATGTGGATTTTAGCCATTAACTACTACATAAGCATACTATGAGGCACAGACCCAAAGGAGATCAGCAACATACAGGATCCAAGGAAGGATGCATAAATCTCACTTGGAAGGGGAGCTAGAATAAACAGCAGTAGAAAGAGAAGACAGAGAAGAAACAAGGAGGAGAGAGGATGTAGAGAGTTAAGAGTGTAGATCAGACCTGGGGAGAGAGGACAGAGGGCCTTCAGTGAAAAAAAAAAAAAAACTGAGGGTGGGGTATCTCTGTGACAAGCTGGAGACCTAAGTCAGGATAGGCTCCAGGGAGGATATGAGGAGTATTCAGGCAGAGACTCCTAGTAGAAGAGACCATAAAGACTGAAGAGGACACCCTCTAAATAGATCAGTCTTCTAGTAAAGGGCAGGGGACACCAACTCACCCACAAAAACTTCAACCCAAAATTACCCTGCCTACAAGATGTGCAAGGAAAAAGACAGAGCAGACAGAGCAAAGATAAATGGAATGCACAAATGATGCCTGGCCCAACCAAAGACCTACCCCATCAGAGAGTGCCAACCCCTGACACTATGAACTATACTCTGATAAACTTCCAGACAGGAGCCTGTCAGAGATGTCCTCTCAGACTCTACCCAGCAGTACCTCAAAACAGATGCTGAGACTCACAGCCAAACATGGTGATGAATAGGGAATCTTGTGGAAAAGGGTGAGGAAAGAGAAAAGGACCTGGAGGTGACAGTAGCTCTACAAGAAGACCAACAAGCCAACTAACCAGTGCCCAGAAGGGCTTGCTGAGACTGAAGTATCAATCAAGGTCCATGCGGGAACTGGACCAAGGCCCCCTACTAAGATGTAGCAGATGGGCAGCTTAGGCTTCATGTGAGTACTCTAGTAAGGGAAATAAAGACTGAAGTGGAGACGGACTCACTTGCCAGCTTTTTGGTCACTTCCTTCTGGTGGAACTGCCTTACCAGGCTACAGGGAAGAGGACATGGTCAGTCCTGATGAAACTTGATGAGCTGGGGTGGATGAAAGGGAGCTCCCCTTTACTGCAGAATAGGTAAGGATGGATGGTAGAGATAGGGAGGAGCTACAACCAGGATGTAAAGTAAGTAAATAGAAATAAAAGAAACTAAGTAGATGGACAATTCTAAAGTAGGACTCTTATGCGGCTACGATTAAAATTATGACATCTGTTAAGGCCTCCTTTTCTTGTCTTATTCATTCTATCTTTTTGCGGGGGTGGAGGTGAGGTTTGGTGTTGTGTTTTCGAAGACACGGTTTGTCTACGTAGCCTTGGCTATCCTGGAACTCACGCTGTAGTCTAGCCTAGCCTCAGACTCTTGGGGATCTACCTGCTTCTGCCTCCTGAATGCTAGGATAATGGGCATGTCCCACCAATGCTGGGCATTTTGTCTTGTGTCTTAAAGAAATGATCTACAAAATATGATAAGCTACCTGGCATTGAGATACATGCTACTATGAGAACTTAATTATCATCACAAAGCTGTTCTTATTTACATTAAAACTTTGTTTTGCATTAAAACTTCAGGGTAAATTACAATTTCTTCAGAGACAGATACATGAAAACTTGCACATCAAAATTACCTTGTTTGTCTTCTAGAACTTTGACAATGTTCAGTGTTATGGTCTTCCCATTTATAGCCTAAAATACAGTAC
>NW_026594014.1:1768786-1815326 GCF_907164565.1 Psammomys obesus | reverse complement strand
ACAATCTTCAGTGAACCTTAGCAGAATGCTTAATTTGTTTACTACATGCTTCTTTGACATTTAAATCACAGAAGAGAATGAACCACTTTCAAAAAAAGTTTGTCCTCTTAAGTAAAAAAGTGAAGAAAAATTACTTACCCACAGCAGTGAAGTGCCAGTAGGTTTCAGCATCACATCTTTGTAGAGACTCTTCTGGGAAGGATCCAGCAAAGCCCACTCTTCATGAGTGAAGTTCACATGCACATCCTCAAAGGTCACTGCATCCTAAAATGTATCATACATGTACATAACAGAAATGGTGTGTCTGACTGCATTGTAAAAGTACACTTCATTTAAAACATATTTACATAATTCTGTGTGCTTGATACATTAATTTTACATCGTAGAATTTCAAATGCATTAACCAACTCATTTAAGAAGAAAACAGAAAACAAACAATGCTATCCATTTCTGTGCCAAATGAACAGACGATAGCATTGTAGGGGAAATGAATAGTAACATATACAATGATACATACAAACAGCAACACTGTATAGTAATTTCAGCAAAATTGTATCAAAATTATTAACTTCAAAAAAGAATGGATATTGTGGGCATGATAGTACACAGTTTTAATCCCAAACTTCAGGAGAAACATGTCCAGCCTGTTCCATGTACAGATTTATAGAATAGACTAAGTTACATAGTTAGACCCTGTCTGAAACAAAGCAAAACAGATACAGAGCACTCAGGGGCTCACTGAAATTTCTTACAAAGAGTTAAACATCCAATTTTGTACTTAGTTATTAGAAAACTGTACTGACCCCTTTAAAACTGTATGGTTAATATGATATGCCTAGGAAGGAAGGAATTTTTAATAAGTTACTAATTTTTAATAAGTTACTAACAGATCAAAGAGTTGTCAAAAAACATTAGTGAGACAAATGTGGATTCTAAACCAATAAAAGAACAACAACAAGTATAACAACAAAAACGATGGAGCATATAATTATGGGCCAACAAATCAGATTACATGTTTTTTTTGAAGAGGACATGGATCAATCCCCAGCACTCACCTGGAGTGTCCTAACTCCAAAGAAAGAGAAACCAATGCTCTTTTCTGGCTTCAGTGAACACCAGTCACACACATGGTAAATATATATGCAAAAGATTCATGCACACATTTCAGTATTTTTAAATGAAAGAAAATACACAAATGTATGGAAAATGTTATATACACTTGCAACCCAATGGTCTCGGGGATCAGTACTAATGTCATGAATGCATGTTCTCTGGTCTGCAAAATGATACCCTCTGCCAAAGTTCAACAGCTATGACAGGGAAAATCCAAAAGAGAGGTAACCAGGGTAAAGGCCTGGGATAAGCTAAGGATAGAAAATACTGGATCAGTTTGCCCTCCATAAATGAATGGCTCATGCTAAGCTCATAAGTACAGCTCTTATATACTTTTTGCAGAGAAAGAATAGGACTGAGTCAGCAGAAAGATAATTAACTAATGTTGGGGAAAAAAATAAGAGATACCACAGACAAAGACAAAGTGCCCTTGACACTCATAACCATAGCCTTTTAGGCCAAAGAGCTTGGCTCCCCCAACTTCTGTAAAATGCTGGTTCAAGCACCAGAGAAGACTGTTTGCCAAGTCTGCCCTTTCACAAGAACAAAGAACTCCTGTTCCCTTGTTGCTTTCATAGGGGCCTCTGAGATTACAATGAATTGGCCAGGCTCCCAAAAGGTGCATGTCAAACCTAAGCAAAGAAAAACACACAGCAAAATGGAAACAAGGATTAATGCTTTGAAAAATAGGGCTTAAAAGGAAAGACTAGTAGACACCTGTGAATCCGTCCACATAATAGGGAATAAGAAAAATTTAATGACACCAAAAGTTGATTTTTTTAAAAACATAATTGATACACCTTTAGCTATAGTACTTTAAAAAAGAAGGCAGACAAAAATTACTAATTTCCTCCATGAATGTAGTAGTGATACTCTCCGGGAATCCCACCACATGAAAAGCTGAAAAAAGAAAGAGTAGGAGAAATTGGATATTTAGTCCACATAATAGGGAATAAGAAAAAAATTATACCAAACCTTAATTTCATAATTGATATACTTTTAGCTACATTGATTTACAAAGAAAACAGATTCAAATACCATATTTAACACATGTATTAGACCTGAGAGTGGTTTTACAGTCCTAAAATCCCACCACATGAAAAGTTAAGGCAAAAGCATCAAGTATAAGATTTAGTATGGCTACACACAGAGTTTATAAAATCTTGGGCACATAAGCAGACCCTGCCTTAAAATACCTTCTTAATTAAGGCTCAGTGGACCAATGTTTGCCACAAAAACAGGGCCTCTAGTATAAGGATCCAGCATCCTACCTCCAAAATGAATATAGAGCTTCATACATTAGGTGAACTGCCCATTCTTGAGGTCCCACATCCTCAGAGGTATTAAGTGTTCACAACAAACTTCTGTCACAAAAGAGCTCAGCACTGAGCTAATGATAGAGCAGACTCAGTCTTCAGTCAGATTGCTATATAAGCACTGCCTGAGCAGGCCTGATGCAAAGACTGTATATTCAATATGCACAACTAATACATTGAAATAGCAGGGCAGAAGAGAGGCTATGAGAGGAGCCAGCTAGTTGGTTGACTGAGTAAAAGTACTTGCCACCAAGTCTGAGATCCTGAGGTTAATACTCAAGAGAAAACCCACTCCTCCAACTTGTCCTCTGACCTTCACACATGCTCAGTGGCATGTGTGGTCATGTACATCTCAATGGCCCAAATTCAAAATTAAAAAAATAACTAAAAATAAGAAAAACCAAAAAGCACCAAAATTTTTTAAAAATCTAACAAATGGCTAGCTATGTGGTACTACAATCCCTGAACAAAATAGAGTTCTTTCACCACATAGCTAAGATAAAAAAGGAAGGACAAACTCCAATAACTTCAGACCTCCAAAAAATGTAAGGAAGAACTCAAAGACTCCAGCTCCTGGGCCTCTGAGAACCTCATATATAGATGATTCTTTCCTTCCTCACCTCTTCATTCTTGGTTTCCTGCTTTTACTAATTGCACCCTGCTTTATCAATTTCTTTTCTATGATTCTCCAATGACAAATTCAAAAAAATCTATAATCAATCAGTTATTGTTATAGAAGTACCAACTGCTAGCCACAGAGCCTTTGACAAAATCCAACACTCCTTCATGTTAAATGTCTTGGAGAGATCATAATACAAGGAACATACCTAAACACAATAAAGGCAATAAACAGGAAGTCAACAGCTAACATCAAGTTAAATGGAAAGAAATGTAAAGCATTTCCATTAAAATCGGGAACAAGACATGGCTGCCCAGTATCTCTTCAATATAGTACTGAAAGTCCTAGCTAGTGCAATAAAATCACGTGGATACAAATTGGAAAGGGCAAAGTAAAAGTATCACTATTTGCAGACAATATAATAGTATACATATTATCCCATAAATTCTACCAACAAACTCCTACAGCTGATAAACAACTTCAGCAAAGTGGCTGCTTACAAATTTAACTAAAAAAAAAATCAGTAGTCCTCCTTTATACAAGTGATAAATGGGCTGAGAAAAAAATAGGGAAATAATACCCTTCACAGTAGTCACAAATAATATAAAATATCTTGGCATAACTATAATCAAGCAAGATTTGTACAATAAAAGCTTCAAGTCTTTGATGAAAAAAAATTGAAGAAGCTATCAGAAGATGGAAAGATCTCCCATGTTCATGGATTGGAATGATTAACATAGTAAAAATGGCCATCTTATCAAAAGCAACCTACAGATTCGACCCAATTCCCATCTAAACTCCAACACAATTCTTCACAGACTCTGAAAGAGCAATCCTCAACTTGATATAGAAAAAATGAAAGACCTAGGATATCCAAAACATAAAAAAACAATTCTGTACAATATCAGAATTTCTAGAGTTCTAATCTCAAGCTGTACTACTAAACCATAGTAATAAAAACAGTAATAAAAAATTAATAAAAAGCATGATTTGACATAAAAACAGACTGGTTGATCAATGTAATTGAATCAAAGACTCGGAAATAAACCCACACAGACAGCTGATTTTTAACAAAGAAGCCAAAACCATACAATGGAAAAAAAGAAAGCATCTTCAACAAATGGTCCTGGTCTAATTGGATTTCTGCATGTAGAAGAATACAAATAGATACACTATTACCTTGCACTAAACTAAAGTCCAAATGGATCAAAGACCTCAACATAAAACTGTATATAAGTCTAGTAAAGATAAGTGGGAAATAGTCTTGAACTCACTGGTACAGGAGACAACTGCCTGAACCAACAGCTTAGGCATTAAGATCAACAATTAATAAATGGGACCTCACGAAACTGAAAAGCTTAAGGCAAACAACACCCTCAACAAAAGTGCAGCCTGCAGAATGGAAGATCTTCATCAAACCCACATCCAACAGAGGGCTAATATCCAAAATATATAAAGAACTCAAGAAATTAAACTCTACAAACCAACTGACCCAATTTAAAAAGAGAGTACAGAGCTACACAGAGAATTATCTGTGGAAGCCCATTTGGAGTTAATGCCAAATTGGAGTGCGCATCTGAGGAGTAGAATTCGGCCTCTTGGCCATGGCTATAATCTAAAGTTTGCTGTCTCAGAGATTGACCCTGGCAGTTCTACAGTAGAGGGGTCTGACCCTGAGAAACTCCGTGCAATCATGGTAACTAGACAGCAGGTTCTGTGTAACATATGAGTGAGCCCTCATGTTTTGGCTAAGTAAAAATTGTATCCGTGAGAAACTGCTTGCACTTTGCTGCTATTTAAGTGTTAACCTGACTTTCAGTAAACGACACCTTGATCAAAAGCCTAGACTTGGTGTTCTTCTTTGTGTCGCCTTGCTCCCTCCTTCCCCCAGCCCTCACTCAGGTGTTATCCAGGTGTCACTGCAGGCCAGTTTCAATTATCAATGGAATAACTCTAAGAGCTGTGATGTACTTAAAGAAATACACAGCATCCTTAGTTATCATTGAAATGCA
The DNA here is from genome assembly GCF_907164565.1 of Psammomys obesus. Lineage (NCBI taxonomy): Eukaryota > Metazoa > Chordata > Mammalia > Rodentia > Muridae > Psammomys > Psammomys obesus. Next base: position 1,810,266 of record NW_026594014.1, on the reverse strand, counting down.
AATCAAAACTTCTTTGAGATTCCATCTTATACCCACCAGAATGACTAAGATCAAAAACTCAAGTGGCAGCACATGCTGGAGAGGATGTGGAACAAGGGGAAAACTCCTCCATTGCTGGTGGGAGTACAAACTCATACAACCACTTTGGAAATCAATCTGAAGGTTTCTCAGAAAAGTAAGAATAGTTCTACATCAAGACCCACCTACTGCACTCTTGGGCATATACCAACGAGATGACCTACCATACCAAATGGTCCTGGTCTAATTGGATTTCTGCATGTAGAAGAATGCAAATAGATACACTATTACGTTGATACTTGTGCAACTATTTTCCTATCACCTTTATTCTTAATAGCAAGAAACTGGGAACAACCAGTGGATATAGAACCTGTGGTACATTTACACACGACTACTCAATTACTAAAAACAAAGACATTATGCAATTCACAGTCAAATGGATGGAGCTAGAAATGATAATCCAGAGTGAGGTAACCCAGATCCAAAAAGACATACATGCTATGGATTCATTTATAAGTGGACATTAGTCATAATGTAAAGGATAAGCATGCTACAAACCACGCACTCAAACAAGCCAAGGGAGGATGCTTGAATCTCAAGCAAAAGAGGAAATAAAATAGTCATCTGAAGTAGATGGAGGGAGAGAACTGTGTGGGAGAGAGGGTAGGGAGGACAACAGGGGTGGGGACCAGGTGTGAGGAAGGTGGGGGAAGTGCATAAATGCCTGCATACCAGAAGAGGGTGCCAGATCTCACTATAGATGGTTGTGAGCCACGATGTGATTGCTGGGAATTGAACTTAGAACCTCTGGAAGAGCAGACAGTGCTCTTAACCTCTGAACCATCTCTCCAGCCCTGAAATCCACTTTTTAAAAATGATTACTTTGGGGGGGGGCAAGATGGCGGAGCCGGAAGGACTCTCATTCTGAGAAGCAGCACAGCAGGATCAGCACAGTGACCAGCAATCAGAACTCGCAGCCATAAAACACAAGTGAGTGTGTTTCCCAGGTGAGAGGATACCCCAAGGTGGGGGATTCAATCAGCATTAACTCACCCGGCTAAACCGAGGAAGAGATCCTGGTTCCGCAAGGCCCTTGGTCACCAGCCCAGAGCTACACACCAGCGTGATCAGGTCACTGTCTCAGACTGAACTATGGGCCCAGAACATCACAGACTGGATTTTCCAGTCGAGAGATAACCCCACAGAGCAGGAAACGATTGGGACCGACCTTAGGTCACCCAGACATCCCCTGGAAAAGACTTGGGTTCCGTGGGCACCCCAGGAGCCAGTCCGGAGCCAGAGCCAGGGACCCAGGCACCTGCACAGAGCCCTGCCTGCGTGCCTGATTCACCGCCTCAGATAGAACTGCAGGCCCCAGGGCACCAGGGCACCACAGACTGAGTTTCACTGTCAGGTGCAAACCCACAGGGAAGGAAATGGCTGGTCTGATCTCAGAGCACTCAGCCGACACCCCCACCCTGAAAAGGTCTGGGGAAAATTACCCAGTTTAGGCAGGCGCCCAGACTCCCAAAGGACAGAAAGGCGGAACCACAGGCGGGCGTCTGTGCCTGTGGGTTCTACTCGCCACCCCAGACAGAACGGCGGTCCCCAAAGCAAAGACTGGGTGTCTCTGACAGGAGGAAACCCCCAGCGGGGGGGATCATGAGGTCTAACGCTCAGGACACCCAGCACCAAAAGACTTTCTGGATTCACACAGACTCCAGGCTCTAGCTTTCTAATGCAGGCAGGAGTGCTGTGCTCAGCCGCCATTATTGAGTACCCCTAGGGCACTGGGGCACACAGCTGCATCCTCAGACCTACAAAAGCCACAGAGACATTACAACAGCCCTCAGATACTGTGCCAAGGATCAACCAGATATCCCCAGCTAGACTGACAAAACTGTGGGAATCCCTGGTCCTTCAAGAGGGCTGCACCCACAGCGTCTGGACCAGAGCAGTGCCTGCAGCCGCCATCCCAGACAGGGACACACAACTTCTGGTCCAGACTGAGGCACCCAGCCTCCAGACCAGAGTGGCGCCCCCAGGCGCCAACTCAACCTAGGTGCACATTCTGCAGTCCCAGAGCAGAGCACTCAGCCTCTGGCTCAGAGACTTGCTGGGAGCTCCTCTCACTTTCCCGGACAGAACTGTGTGCCCCAGGATAACAGACTGAGTTTCCCTGTTGGGAGAAAACCCTATAGCTAGGGAATCGGCAGGTTCTTCAAGAGTACTGAACCTGGAAAACTGTAACAACAGCAGCAGCTCACTAAATTTATAACGAGAAACCCAGCAGTGGGGCAGCTGTCTTGAGAACTTCTAGGGGAAAGAGATCCCCCCCCCGCCTAACAAAGACCACAGCTACTTCTCAGGGCTATACACCTGAGGTGAGCAGTGGCAATTCCTGAGAAACACTGGCCATACAGTGACCATAACCAAAAAGCAGAGGAGGACTCCTTCAGGAAAAATCATCTTCCGGCCAAGGGGATTCTCCCTACCTCAGGAATCCAGGAAGCACAGAAACTAACAGCCAACACCTAAAACAGCCCAATGGGTAGAGGTCAGCGTAAAAGCTCAACCAACAAAAGACAGAGCAATATGGCATCTCCAGAACCCAGCCATGGAGGGGCGAACAGCCCTGGACAACACAGCATAATAGAAAAGCAAGAAGATGACCTTACATCTATGCTGATGAAGAGGATAAGAGAGGAAACAAATAAAATATGTAAAGAATTAGAGGAAGATAAAACCAAACAGATCATGGCTATCCGTAAAGAAATGGAGGAAGTAAAAGACAAGCAGATTATGGCCATCTGTGAAGAAATACGGGAAAATGCAGCCAAACAGTTTGTGGCCTTCAGAGAAGAAATAATTAAATCACTGAAAGAAATAAAAGAAACAGAGTTGAAGGAACTAAAAGAAAAAGAGGAAAATACAAGCAGACAGGTGAAGGAATTAAACAAAACAACTCAAGACCTGAAGATAGAACTGGAAAAATTAAAGAAAACACAAATGGAGGAAATAATGGAGAGGAAGAATATAGGGAAGAAAACAGGAACTACAGAGGTAAGCATAACCAACAGAATACAAGAGATGGAAGAAAGAATCTCAGGTGTAGAAGATACAATGGAAGAAATCGATGTATCTGTCAGAGAAAATGTTAAATCCAAAAGATTCCTGACACAGAACGTCCAAGAAATCCAAGACAATATGAAAAAGACAAAACCTAAGAATAGGTATAGAGGAAAAAGAAGACTCCCTTCTCCAAGGCCCAGAAAATATTTTCAACAAAATCATTGATGAAAATTTCCCCAAGTTAAAGGAGAAGCCAATAAGAATACATGAGGCCTACAGACCACCCAACAAATTTGACCAGAAAAGAAAATCCTCCTGCCACATAATAATCAAAAAAGTAAGTATACAGAACAAAGAAAAAATACTAAAAGCTGTAAGGGAAAAAGGCCAAGTAACATATAATGGCAAACCCATTAGAATCACACCTGACTTTTCAACAGAGACTATGAAAACCAGAAGGGCCTAGACAGATATCATGCAGACCCTAAGAGAACACAGATGTCAGCCCAGGCTACTATACCCTGCAAAACTCTCAGTCCTCATAGACGGAAAAAACAAGATATTCAATGACAAAAACAAATTTCAACAATACCTACACACAAATCCAGCATTACAGAAGACACTGGAGGGGAAAATACAACCCAAGAAAATTACCTTCTGTCAAGAAAACACAGGAAATAATTAACCTTACTACAGTAAAACAAAAAGCAACAAAGCACACAACCTAATAACCACACCCAACATCAAAATCAAAGGATCTAACAGCCACTGATCATTAATCTCTCTCAACATCAATGGACTCAACTCTCCAGTAAAAAGACACAGATTAACAGAATGGATACGTAAACAAAACCCAGCAATCTGTTGCATACAAGAAACACACCTAAGGCACAAAGATAGACATGACCTGAAGGTAAAAGGTTGGAAGACGACTTTCCAAACAAATGGACCCAAGAAACAAGCAGGAGTAATATCTATTTAGTAATATCATTCTAATATCTGATAAAATAGACTTTCAACCAAAATTAATAAAAAGAGATGGGGAAGAACACTTCATACTCATCAAGGAAAAATTCCACGAAGAAGACATCACAATCCTGAACATCTATGCCCCAAATACAAGAGCACCCACATTTGTAAAAGAAACATTGATAAAATTTAAACCACATATAGATCCCCACACATTAATAGTGGGAGGCTTCAACACCCCACTCTCAACAAAGGACAGGTCAACAAAACAGAAATTAAACAAAGAAACAATATCTCTGACAGAGATCATGAATCAAATGGACCTCACAGACATTTACAGAACTTTACACCCAAACTCAAAAGAATTTACCTTCTTCTCAGCACCTCATGGAACCTTCTCCAAAATAGACCATGTAGATGGTCACAAAGCAAGCCTCAACAGATACAAGAAGATTGAAATAATCCCTTGTATCTTGTCTCATCACCATTGAATAAAGCTGGACCTCAACAACAACAGAAATAGCAAAAAGCCTGCACAAACATGGAAACTGAACAACTTGTTACTAAATGACAGCTGGGTCAGGGAAGAAATAAAGAAAGAAATTAAATGAAAATGAAGACACAACATACCCAAACTTGTGGGACACAATGAAAGCAGTGCTAAGAGGAAAGTTCATAGCAATAAGTGCCTTCAAGAAGAAATTTGAGACAGCTCATTCAAGCAACTTAATGGCTCACTTAAAAACCCTAGAAAAAGAAGAAGCAGACACACCAAAAAGGAGTAGACGGCTGGAAATAATCAAACTCAGGGCTGAAATCAATCAATTAGAAACAAATAAAACAATTCAAAGAATCAATGAAACCAAGAGCTGGTTCTTTGAGAAAATCAACAAAATCGACAAACCCTTAGCCAAGCTAACTAAAAGGCAGAGAGACACCACCCAAATCAACAAATTAGAAATGAAAAGGGGGACATAACTACAGACACTGAGGAAATCCAAACAATCATTAGGACTTACTTCCAAAGTCTATATGCCACAAAATTTGAAAATCTAAATGAAATGGACAATTTTCTTGATCGATTTGACTTACCAAAGCTAAATCAGGACCAGGTAAATCAATTAAATAGTCCTATATCCCCCAAAGAAATAGAAGCAGTCATCAAAAGTCTCCCATCCAAAAAAAGCCCAGGACCAGATGGCTTCAGCGCAGAATTCTACCAGACCTTCAAAGAAGAGCTAACTCCAATTCTCTTCAAACTATTCCACAAAATAGAAACAGCAGGAATATTACCAAACTCATTCTATGAAGCCACAGTCACCTTGGTAAGTAAACCTCACAAAGACTCAACAAAGAAAGAGAATTTCAGGCCAATCTCCCTTATGAACATTGATGCAAAAATACTTAACAAACTACTTGCAAACCGAATACAAGAACACATCAAAGATATTATCCACTATGACCAAGTAGGCTTCATCCCAGGTATGCAGGGGTGGTTCAATATACGGAAATCCATCAATGTGATCGACCATATTAACAAACTGGAAGGGAAAACCACATGATAATCTCCCTAGATGCTGAAAAAGCATTTGACAAAATCCAACATCCATTCATGTTTAAAGTATTGGAGAGATCAGGGATACAAGGCACATATCTAAACATAGTAAAGGTGATATACAGCAAGCCTGTAGCCAACATCAAACTCAATGGAGAGAAAGTTAAAGCAATCCCACTGAAATCAGGGACAAGACAAGGCTGCCCACTCTCTCCATATCTCTTCAACATAGTGCTGGAAATCCTTGCTAGAGCAATAAGACAGTTGAAGGAGATCAAGGGGATACAGATGGGAAAGGAAGAAGTCAAATTATCACTATTTGCAGATGATATGATAGTATGCATGAGTGACCCCAAAAATTCTATGAGAGAACTCCTACAGCTGATAAACACCTTCAGCAAAGTGGCCGGATACAAAATTAACTCAAAAAAATCAGTAGCACTCCTGTATAAAAAAGGGCTCAGAAAGAAATTAGAGAAACACCACCCTTCACAATAGCCACAAATGACATAAAGTACCTTGGTGCAATCCTAACCAAGCAAGTCAAAGACTTGTATGAAAAAAAATTCAAGTCTCTGAAGAAAGAATTAGAAGAAGATATGAGAAGATGGAAAGATCTCCCATGCTTATGGCTTGGCAGGACTAACATAGTAAAAATGGCCATCTTACCAAAAGCAATCTATAGATTTAATGCAATTCCCATCAAATTGCCAACACAATTCTTTACAGACCTGGAAAGAAAAATTCTCAGCTTCGTATGGAATAACAAGAAACCCAGAATTACTAAAACAATGCTCTACAATAAAAAAAAATCTTCTGGAGGTATCTCCATCCCTGATCTCAAGCTTACTATAGAGCAACAGTTATAAAAACGCATGGTACTGGCATAAAAACAGAATGGTGGATCAATGGGACCGAACAGAAGACCCAGAAATAAACCCACACACTTATGAACACCTGATTTTTGACAAAGATGCCAAAACCATACAATGGAAAAAAGATAGCATCTTCAACAAATGGTGCTGGTCCAACTGGATGTCTACATGTAGAAAAATGAAAATAGATCCATACTTATCACCCTGCACAAAACTGAAGTCCAAGTGGATCAAAGACCTCAACATAAAACCAGACACATTAAATTGGCTAGAAAAAAAAGTGGGGAATACCCTAGAACTCATTGATACAGGAGAAAACTTCCTGAACAGAACACCAACAGCACAGGCTCTAAGAGCAACAATCAATAAATGGGACCTCATGAAACTGAAAAGCCTCTGTAAAGCAAAGGACACCATCATCAAAACAAAGCGACTGCCTACAGATTGGGAAAGAATATTCACCAACCCTTTATCTGATAGAGGACTCATATGCAGTATATATAAAGAACTAAAGAAACTGAAAAGCAGTAAACCAACTAATCCAATTAAAAAATGGGGAGCAGAGCTAAACAGAGAATTCTCTGTAGAGAAATATCGAATGGCAGAGAAACACTTAAAGAAATGCTCAACCTCATTAGCCATTAGGGAAATGCAAATCAAAACAACCCTGAGATTTCACCTTCCACCCATCAGAATGGCCAAGATGAAAAACTCAAGTGACAGCACATGCTGGAGAGGTTGTGGAGAAAGGGGAACCCTTCTCCACTGCTGGTGGGAATGTAAACTTGTGCAACCACTCTGGAAATCAATCTGTCATTTTCTCAGACAACTAGGAATAGCGCTTCCTCAAGATCCAGCCATACCACTCCTAGGCATATACCCAAAAGAGGCTCAAGTACACAAAAAGGACATTTGCTCAACCATGTTTGTAGCAGCTTTATTTGTGATAACCAGAAGCTGGAAACAGCCCAGATGCCCCTCAACTGAAGAATGGATGCAGAAACTGTGGTACATCTATACAATGGAGTATTACTCAGCAATGAAAAATAAGGAAATCATGAAATTTGCAGGTAAATGGTGGGACCTGGAAAGGATCATCCTGAGTGAGTTGTCCCAGAAGCTAAAAGACACACACGGTATATACTCACTCATATAAACATACAACATAGAATAAACCCACTAAAAATCTGAACATCTAAACAAACTAAGAAAAAGAGAGGACCCTAACTAAAAATGCTCAATCCCCATCCTGAAAGGCAAAGAGGATGGACATCAGAAGGAAAAGAAAACAGGAAACAACCTAGGAACCTGCTACAGAGGGCCTCTGAAAGCCAGGAGAAGAAAACAGGAAACAACCTAGGAACCTGCCACAGAGGGCCTCTGAAAGCTTCTGCAGTATAGACTGTCAAAGCAGATGCTGAGCCTGATGGCCAACTGACGGGCAGAGTGAATGGAATTTTATGTAAGAAGTGGGAAATAGTAAGAGCTGGAGAGGACAGGAACTCCACAAGGAGAGCAACAGAACAAGAAAATTTGAACACAGGGAACTTCCCAGAGACTCACACTCCAACCAAGGACTATCCGTGGAGATAACCTAGAACCCTGACAATGCAGCCACTTCTGATGAGAACTGATAGACTAAGATCAGAAAGAAGGAGAGGAGGACCTCCCCTATCAGTGGACTTGGGGAGGGGGAGGGTGTGACCGGGAGGGGAGGAGGGAGGGGCTTATGGGGGGATACAAAATGAATAAAGTGTAATTAATAAAAGTTAAAAAAAATAAATTAGAACAAGGCAAATAAAAAATAATTACTTTTATTTTATGTACATGGGTGTTTTGCCTGCATGGGCATCTGTCTGAGGATGTTAGAGACCCTGGACCTAGAGTTACTGACATTTTTAAGCTTCCATATAAGAAAAGGAAAGTGAACCCAGGTCCTCTGGAAGAACAACCAATGCTGTTAATCTCTGAGCCATCTGTTCAGAACCCCAACCCCCTTTTTGAGACAGCATCTCTCTACATAGCTATGACCATCCTAGGATGGCCTCAAACTCAGAGAGATCCTTCCAACTCTGCCCACCAAGTCCTGCGGTTACATATGTGCACCACACTACCCAGCTGAAATATGTTTTAAAATGATCTGTCATTGAATCAGAGAATGAAAGGATAATCTAAGATTTAAACAGAAACCTTCATGGTTCTGAATAAAAATACTTCTTGGAATTTTATAATGTATTAATTACAACAGGCGAATCATGTCCTATGTTCTCAATATTCTGGTTAATTTTTTTTGCTTTATCACTTTAAAACATTACAACTCTGTGTACCTCTGTGAAATGGTGTACATATACCAGAATTAACTGGCCCTTATTTCTGTTTCAACAATATTTACGTTATGTGCTGGTATGTGGGCATACAACTCAGGTGTAGTACTGAGAGAAAGACTTACAAAAGAAATATGTGTATCCAATAGAATGAACTCAGGTCATCAAGCTTAGCAGCAACCATCTTTACTCCCTGAGACAAATCTCTAACATTCATTTGTATTTCTGAGAACATGTTAAGAACAAAAATTTAGTTCTCATATAAACTAATACAATCCAAAACAATGACGACATAAATATCATTTTCATTTGCAAATAGATTTAATTATTCAAATTGTCCAGTGTTCCTCTATTCTTGGATGACAATATGTTTACAATTTGAAAAGGAGGCAATATTTTAATGATGGAATGGTTCTATTAATTCTACTCATGCCCCAGTGAGAGAGAGCTCAGTGGGGAAAACGATTGTGGTATTCAAACTATACCTCATCTATTAGATTTCTGGATTTTTTTTTTTTGTATGAACTTTTTCATGCTTTTGAAAAGTACTGAGATGTGAAAGGCTTTACCACATTAGTTACACTCTTAGGGTTCCTCTCCAGTATGAATTCTTCCATGGAATTGAAGACTACTACGATATGCAAAGGCTTTACCACATTGATTACACTCATAGGGTTTCTCTCCAGTATGACTTCTTTCATGGAATTGAAGACTACTACGATATGGAAAGGCTTTACCACATTGATTACACTCATAGGGTTTCTCTCCAGTATGACTTCTTTCATGCAGTTGAAGACTCCTGCGATATGCAAAGGCCTTTCCACAATGAATGCATTCATAAGGTTTCTCTCCAGTATGATTTTTTTCATGCAGTTGAAAACTACTGCGATATGCAAAAGCTTTACCACATTGACTGCATTCATAGGGTTTCTCTCCGGTATGAGTTCTTTCATGCCTCTGAAGATGACTGCGGTATGTATAGGCTTTTCCACATTGATTACATGCATAGGGTTTCTCTCCAGTATGACTTCTTTCATGCATCTTAAGGTGACTGTGATCTGCAAAGGCTTTACCACATTGGTTACATTCATAAGGTTTCTCTCCAGTATGATTTCTTTCATGCTTGTAAAGACTACTATTACTTGCAAAGGCTTTACCACATTGTTTACATTTGTATGGTCTTTCTCCAGTATGAATTCTTTCATGTATTTTAAGAGTATGTTTGCAGGCAAAGGCTTTACCACATTGATTACATTCATAGGGTTTCTCTCCACTATAAGTTCTTTCAGGTTTTTGAAGAGTACTGTTCTCATAGGGATTTTCTCCGATGTGAGTATTTTGATGTATTCCCATTGAAGGTGGAAAACTTGTATCCCATTCACCTTGTCTTCTCATAGTGGGGATAACTCCATATCTTCTAATTGTTTTGGGAAAGAGAGAGATACACTGCTTCTTTCCATGTTCCTTAAAATCATGTGTCTTATATCCAGAGGGACAGTTGATACACCTATTAAAGGAAGAACAGAAAAAGATGCTCATATTCCATTCACGCAGTTTAACTTTTTGTTCCTCATTGACATGTGGTATTGGGGTTCAAGAATTTCTACCACAACTACCTGCTTGACTCTCATAAACTGCCCCTCTCAAAAAAACGATGGTAAGTTATACAAGTACATGAGTAACATTAGCATTACTATGGACTATTAGCTTGGAACAGGTCTTGGGCATACAGTAATCTCATAATCAATGTACCTCCCTTTCTGATATTTGAAAGGTGTAAAATGAAGCAGATGGAGAGTTAAATGATATGGTTCTTATGTGGCTATGACTAAATTTGTGATACCTGTTAAGGCCCTGCTTCTTGTTCTTGGTTTTTAAAGTAATATTTTGCAAAACACTAATCAGTTACCTGACACACCAAGCTGTGCTTGCTTACACTATTTTTTCATTAAAACTTGAAGGTATATGAAAATTTCTTCAGAGAAACACAGAATTGGTTTACACATAAGAGTTACCTTCCATGCTTTCTCGAACTCTGACAATGTTCTTCAATATTGTGGTCTTCCCATTTGTAGCCTAAAATACAGTACCAGAAAATATGTTACTAGAAATTATGCAAAATGTAAATTATTGTCATTACTGAACCTTAGAACAATGCCTGATTTATTAACCACCTTCAACCTTTTTCACAATCAAAATCAAAGAGCACCAATCTCTAAGAAAGGTTTGTCCCTTAAGTTAAAAAGTAAAGGAAAATTCACATTATTACCTATGCAAGTAAGGTTCCAGTAGGTTTCCAGCATCACATCTTTGTAGAGACTCTTCTGAGAAGGATCCAGCAAAACCCATTCTTCCTGAGAGAAGTTCACATGCACATCCTCAAAGGTCACTGTATCCTAAAGTATATCATATACATGTAAGGGTATATGCATGTCAATATATAAAGTATACATATGTAGATAATAGAAGCGATGAGACTGACTGCACTGTAAAAGTACACTTTATTGATATATTTACATAATTCTGTATGCTCACCATAATAATTCTATGTCACAGGATTTCAAATGCAATCACCAACTCATTTCAGAAAGAAGCAGGAGAATCATGCCTCAAATTTTTGCGTGTACAGAATAGGCTATAGAATTGTAGAAGAAATGCCTACTAACATATACAGAGACATGGAAATGGAGCAGCATTGTTGAGAATACATCAGCAAAATTGTATCAAAATTGTTAACTTCAAAAAGGGAATGAAAAAAATGGGTGTAGTGACAATCAAATTTAATCCCAGACTTCAGAAGGCAGGGACAGGTGAATCTATCAGAACTCTGGTGTGACCCTGTACAAACTGTAAAGATAATATGATATTCTTGTGAAAAAAAAATATTTTAGTACCTTACTGACAGATCAAAGAGTTCTAAAAAAAGACTAGTAAAAGAAATGATGATCATAAGAAAAAAAAAATCAACACCACTAAGAGAAACAACAGACTACATAAAGAGGATCTACAATGAAGATCATGTGTTGCTTTTGCAGAGTACCTGGATCAATCCCCAGTCCTCACTTTGAGGCCCCCAACCATTCAAAACTCCAAGCCAAGAGAATCCAATGCTCTCCACTGATGTCAATGAACATCGGGCTTTCACACGGTTCACATCCATAAATGTAGGGAAAAGACTCATACACATTTTAAAAATTAAAGAAAAAAACTAAAAACTCACAAAAGGGAAGAAAGAATGTGTCACATTGTAACAATATCAACAATATCCAATCGGGTATCAGCATAAATGTCATACACACATGCAATACTAGTGTAAAAAATTATACCCTCTGTCAAAGTTCTAAAGTCAAGATGTGGGTAAAGCTCAGTACACATGCTGAACATATAGAAAACCCTAATAAGAAAAATATTAACATAAATATATGAGGCTACAGAAATCATTTCTTAAGAAAAAGCAATTGCTTGTATTTTACCTTATATTATTTAGGGACAGAGACTATAATGTTGGTGAAGGAATGGCAGCATGAGAAGGAAGTAGGTGTAATAATAGGATCACAGGACCCTCAGAGACCACCAGGAGATGACTCAATGCAAGAGCAAGAGAGCTTTATTACCAGAGCGATCGAACTTGGGACCCAAGTCTCACTGACATAGCAGTAGAGAAGTGGGACCCTGAGCCCTGAGTGAGCAGGGTTTTTAAAGGGAAAGACTAAGCAGGGGGTTTCCATGACAGCAAGTGGAGGGGGTGCATGTTTCCATGAGAGAAAGCAGGGGGTTCATGCCTTGATGTTACAGAATTGGGTAAAAGCCATAGGGGAGAGGTGACCATTTACATAATCACAGTTGCCAGAGAGATTGTCTCTATTTTTTACTAAACATTTATTCTGTGATATTTCCTGGAGGCCATTGCTTGGAGAGCTAACTTTGTTTTTTGTCAGATGCACATTCTGTGATATTTCCTGGGACCTGAGTTCAGCTCCCAGTCAAGATGGCTCCTTATTTCAAAATAAGGAGCTAACTTAACTCTTCATAGGCTACTCAGTTTCAACCACAGAAAGAAGACAACTGTGATGATGGTATTAATACTCAAAGCCTATCCCCAGATACTAACTTCCACCAGAAAGGATTCTGCTCCTAAAGGTACCATGAGCACCCAATGAAAGCCACATATCACATACAAATGCTTAAATACATCATTGTGCCAGGACAATTTCTCATTGAATTCACTGCATTTTCACACAGGTGATGACAGGCTCACGTTCAACCAACTTTAAAGCTCTCCAGATTATGTTGCAGTCCCAACACTGCTGAAATGCCTAAAATTTCTTTTAACTCTAAAGATAATATCTTATACAGGATCACTTTCTAATAGACAAGTATATTTCTGGAGTGAATGTTTAACTTTTTGGAAGAATTTTAAGTGAGCCTCTGTAAAGATAATCAATCTTCAGCTTCTAATTATTCTTGTGTTCTTGTGTTCTGCTGGTGGAGAGCTGTTTGTCTGTCAAGCTGCTTTGTTATGTTTTCACCCTGGCCTTCACCCTGAGACAGAAAAAAGAGGAAGTTTTGCCAAGTTCCTTAAAACTTGTTCCAAGCCTTAAAGCTTGTTCCAAGTTCCTTAGAGCTTGTCTGTATGGGACAGCTGCCTACCGCAGAGGGCCCCTGAAAGACTCTACCTAGCAGTGTATCAAAGCAGATACTAAGGCTCATAACCAAACCTTCGGCAGAGTGCAGGGAATCATATGAAAGAAGGGGGGAGTTAGTATGACATGGAAAGGATAGGAGCTCCATAAGGACCAAATATATCTGGGCACAGGGGTCTTTTCTGAGACTGACACTCAACCAAAGACCATGTATGGACATAACCTAGAACCTCTGCTCAGACGTAGCCTATGGTAGCTCAGTAACCAATTGGTTTCCCATAGCAAGGGGAACAGGGACTATTTCTGACAAGAACTCAATGGCAGGCTCTTTGACCTCCCCCCCAAAGGAGGAACAGTCCTGCTAGGCCACAGAGGAGGACTTTGCAGCCAGTCCTGAAGATACCTGATAAAACAGGGTCAGATGAAAGGGGAGGAAGTCCTCCCCAATGAATGGACTTGGAAAGGGGCAGGGAGGAGATGAGGGAGGGAGGGAGGGTTTGGGAGGGAATAAGGGAGCAGGATGCAGCTGGGATACAGAGTTAATAAAATGTAACTAACAATAAAAAATTAAAAAATAAATTAAAAAATAAAAGCTTGTCTGTATGACCTTGGACCATAAGTGCTATAGGAAAGGAGTGTTAGAAAAGTTTGGCATTTCCATGAACTTTTCTTTTTGTATTGATGTGACTTTATTTTGCTTTGCCTATAAAAAATGAATCCTGGAATAAAGCCACACTGCTCCAGTCATACTGACAGCCATCTCAACCTGATCCAGTGTATAGTGTGATTTGTTTTAAATATTTTAATCCTCACTCTCCACCCAGGTACTGTTCGACGGCGGGCTCTGGCATCTTCTTTTCCCTGATTTCTTTCTAAAACCAAACAGCATCATTAGGAATTTTTTTTTCTGGTTCCCTTGCACCTATATCTCCCTGAATTACTCTTCCTAACTGGGACTGACTTCTGGGATCCAGAGATTTCCTCTTCAGGGAAAAAAAGGCTGAAGTGCACTAATGAATTCCAGGAATTTTATGAACTGATGATGTCCCATTTTAACTCCTTCCTCCAGCAACAAAGTTTGCAGAACTAATACAAACAAATATTGCTCCTTCAAACCTGCCTGTCCTTAATATTTACCTCCAACTAACATTCCTGCCTTTTTCTAGTTACATACATATGATTCCCAGGAGTTCCTCAACCTTAAACCTTGTTTTCTTTTAAATCCCCATATTTGAGGTCATCTTTGTGGTGCCACCTGTAAGCATTGGAGCTAACAGGGCCAAGTCAAATCGACCTCTTGACTTTGACATCTTGTAAACTCAAAACACAAATTTTATATTCCCAACACACAATGGCAGAGAATACACTTTTTTTTTTCCAAAAATGATTATAACAAGGCAATCTGAAACCCTGCTGGCCAAACACGAAATCATGCAGCTCTGTGTCAGACACCTGGGGATTCAGTTGCAAAGGGCTTAGATGGCTCTTTCTCTCTGCAACTTCTCAATCTTGCTCTTTGCCTACTTCCACTCCCTACATGTAGATATTCATGGCAGGTGTCTCAAAGCTTGGGTATCTCAGCATGTTGTGGTCTCAAAATGCAGCCCACATTTCATCATCATGGATTCATGCAATGAACTCTCCCAGTCTCCTCACTGGACTCTGCTGGACACACAGAGAAAGAATCCATGACCCTTAAAATTTACATCTTTCGGGGCTGGAGAGATGACTCAGAGGTTAAGAGCACTGTCTGCTCTTCCAAAAGTCCTAAGTTCAGTTCCCAGCAACCACATGGTAGCTCACAACCATCTATGAGATCTGGTGCCCTCTTCTGGAGTGCAGGTATACATGCAGGTAGAACACTGTATACATAATAAATAAATATTTTTAAAAATCACATCTTTTTTCTTTGAAAGAAAAGTAGCACATGGATGATAAAACCATAAGGAGTTCTAGCTTTGGATGGACCCAGTCCCTTTGGAACAAAGTAGCAGTAGGTTCTGTAAGGATCTTCAGGTTTCTAAGACTAGGAATCATGTCACTTTTTCCTTCCATAGTTAAATGCTTTACTGCATAGTACAGTGCCCTTACAACACATTTTCTACATGTCCAAAGAAGAGCAGGTGCCTTCTCTTTAATGGCTCTCACATTCCTGATAATTGTGGACTCTGTTTCATCACATAACTGCTATCTGAATTAACCTACAGCTCTTTTTCTGTCCAATCCACACGTTTCATTAATTTCTGCCCCTATTATACTATTTCTCTATTGACATGCAGGAGTCATGAGTAATAACCATGACACAGATTGAATGTCTAGAAATCAGTTCATTTTTCTTTCATTTAGTCTTATTTGATTTCATGAGACATGCACAGAAGTAATTTGTCAAACTATTACACAAACAACCTGTCTCAGTGACTGTTCTATTGCTGTGTAGAAGCACTATGAACAATGCAACTCTAATAATTGAGTACTTTGGAGATTGATTAGAGTGACAGAGGGCTACTCCATTATCATCTTGAAAGGATGGTGGGCATCATGGTGGGCAAGCATGGGGCAAAGTGTTATATCTGATACACAGGCAGACAAGCAGAAAGGAACACTAGCTCTGAAACGTCAAAGCCAACCTAGCGTGACACAGCTAAACAATCAAGACAAACATACTACCACAAAGTAATTCCTCTCAGTTTTACAGTAAGTTCAACTAACTGAAGACCAAGCACTCAAAAATAGGAGCTTGAGTCTGCTGAGCTAATATAAACAATGCCAGGAATATAACTTGTCTGGCACTGGTCTTCTGAAACCTCAAAGCTCACCTACAGTGTCACAGCTAAACAAATAAGACATGTTTTAAAAAATCAAAAGCTGGGGGGGGGGCCCAAGATGATTGCGCAGGGAGAACAACGTGTCTGAGAAGCGGGACAACACTCTCCGTGCAGCGACCAGGAGACTGAAATCTGGTCCCTAAAACAACAGCTATCGTGTTTCCCAGGTGAGGGGAGGCTCCCACAGCGTGGGAATCGGTCGGGTTCACTCTCGGGCCACACAGCCAGAACCCAGAAGAGATCCCGGGTAACACAGGCTTTGGGTCTCCGGGCTGGAGCCACAAGCGTGCGTGTCCAAATCACTTTTCCAGGCTGATTGGTGGGCACAAGGGTGCCAGAGACTGGGAGTCCCAGTCGCAAAACCCAACAGGGAAGGAAAGTTTCAAGACTGATAACGGGTCACCCAGTCTTTCCCTGGAAGGTCTCGCTGACCACGGGTACCCGCTGCCATCACAACTGAGCTCCCGCTGGGAGAGCAGCTGTGCGCCCAGCTCAAAATCCCTACTCCCTCTTCAGAGGAGGCAGGAGGCATCCAGCAGAATCTGCCACAGACCACATTGTCTGTACCCCAACCTGAGATCGGGGCTGAGAAAACCCAATCCTTTCGGACACTCCCCAAGCGTCGCCATAACCCTGCCCCGGCGGAGCAGAAGGATAAAGAAGCGCACAGTGGCTTCACAGTGCCGGGAACCCAGTGCTGCCGGCTGCTCCTAGCAAACAAACTTTAGCTTGGGATCTGGGTCTGTGGTCATTCAACACGTCCTGAGATTCTCCTGGGTACAGCACAATAAGGTCTAGCACCAAGTCCTATCACCGGCGGCCCCCAACCCCTGGCAGAGAAACCCCGGCTCAGGATTGGACTGAGAAGTCCCAACCCCTTCTGGCACTACCCTGGGAGCACCGGCATGAGCTTGCCCTAGTGGAGGGGAAGGTCAGAGGGGAAGGACAGAGAGGCAGCCTACCACAGGACACAGCACCCCCTCTCCAGCACACCCAGCGGACCCTAGCAGAGAAACCCAAGCTCTGGATCTGAGGACACTCAACCCTACCTGGTACTCTCTCTGGATCAGCAAACATAGGTTCTTCTGCCAGGCTGCTTCTGGCAGAGATCTGGGCCCGGGATCTGGGATTGAGAACACTCAACCTAACTCTTTCCCGTGCTACCCCGGGACAAGTCAACATAACCCCTTCTGGCAGAGGGACAGGACAGAGAGGCAGCACACAGGAAAGGTGGACACCGAGTCCTGCGGCCACAGTGTCACAGAGCTGACTGTTAGCCAACCCATGCACTTTCAGCAGCAGGACCAAATCAGAGAGTAGAGAGCAAGGGGAACCCCTATGCATTCCAACTGGTCCTGCAAGAGAGTGAGTGAGCCTTCTAGGAAGAGTTTGCCCCAGACCCAGGGCCTCTCCACAGAAGCAACCAGACGAGATCCCTGCCACCCACACCCCTAGTGTGGGCATCATAGGGATTCATGGGATAGTAACCCCAACATTGAAGCCTCTGCCTTGTGGGTCCACCAGTGTAATCCAGGCAAACAATCCCTGGATCTCAGACAGAACTGCATAATAGTGGCCTGCAGGCTACTGCAATAGTCAGAGAACCCGAGCATGCACACTGCGCCCGCTAAAAGCGCATGAGAATAGTGCCAGCGTCACATTCCTTACTTAGGCAAAACTGAAACCACAACGCATACTCCCAAACCTGTGAACCTCTCTCATCTTCCTGAACAAACAGTCCAGAAAACAGAAAAAGACGATCATAGCCCGAACTACAAACTCGAGGAACAAACAGTGAGGGTTATAAATAACCAGATGGCTGGAGGCAGACGTAAGAACACTCCCAACAAAAATCAGGACATAATGACCTCACCAGCAACCCCACAAAACAATGGACACTTCAATTCACTAGATATACAAGAAAACGACCTCAAATCTATGTTGCTCCAGCTATTAGAGTCCCATAAAGATGAAATGAACAAAGCCCTCAGAGAAATAGCCAAAGAAATCAAGACGAACCAAGAGGAAACAAATCAAGCTCTCAGAGAAATGACCACGAAAATTGAGGCAAACGAAGAAATGCACAAAGCTCTCAAAGAAATGTCCACACAAATAAAGGCAAATAAAGAAGAAATAAACAAAGCTCTCATAAAAATAAAGGCAATTATAGCCAAAGAAGTAGAGGCACAATTAGTGATACATAGAGAGGAAATGGACAAAAAAATAGAAGCTGTCATTGAAAAGCAGGACTCCACATTCAAACAGATGAAGGAAATGGTGCAGGACATGAAAACAGAATTAGAATCAATAAAGAAAACACAAATAGAGAAAAACCAGGAGCTGGAGAACATAGAGAAAAGATCGGGAACTACAAAGCTAAGCATCACCAACAGAATACAAGAGATGGAAGAAAGAATCTCAGGAGCCGAAGATACACTTGCGGAAATTGACACGTCTCTCAAAGAAAAATAAAATCAGAACAGTTCCAAACACAAAACATCCAAGAAATCAAGGACACCATGAAAAGACAAAACCTAAGAATAATAGGAGTAGAAGAAAAAGAAGACATCAGGCTCAAAGGTCCGGAAAATACTTTCAAGAAAATTATAGAAGAAAACTTTCCCAACTTAAAGAAGGAGATGTCCATAAACATACAAGAGGCCTACAGAACACCAAGTAGACTAGACCAGAAAAGAAATTCTTCATGTCACATCATAGTCAAAACACTGAACCTACAGAATAAAGAAAAAATTCTAAAAGCAGCAAGGGAAAAAGGCCAAGTAACATATGAAGGTAGACCTACCAGAATCACACCAGATTTCTCAACAGAAACTATGAAATCCGGAAGGGCCTGAACAGAAATCATACAGTCCTTAAGGGACCACAGATTCCAACCCAGACTACTATATGCAGCAAAACTTTCAATCAACATAGACGGAGAATTCAAAATATTCCATGACAAAACCAAATTTAAACAATATCTACATAGTAACCCAGCTCTACAGAAGTTACTAGAAGGGAAACTCCAAACCAAAGAAAACAACTACATCTAAGGAAACAGAGGAAATAGATAACTACACAACAAAAAAATCAAAAGAATACAAGCAATAAAACTCAGTGACACCACCAACCCCACATCAAAAGTAACAATTGTTGGTCACTAATTTCTATCAACATCAATGGACTCAACTCCCCAATAAAAAGACACAGACTAACTGAATGGTTGCAGAAACAGGATCCAACATCCTGTTGCATCCAAGAAACACACCTATGCAACAAAGATAAACACTACCTCAGAGTAAAGGGCTGGAAAAATGATTTTCAAGCAAATGGTTCCAGAAAACAAGCTGGAGTAGCCATCCTAATATCTAATAAAATAGACTTTCAACCCAAGTTAATCAAAAAAGATAAGGAAGGCCACTATATTCTCATCAAAGGAAAAATCCACCAAGAGGATATCACAATTTTGAATATCTATGCCCCAAATACAAGAGCACCTACATTCGTAAATGAAACAATATTAAAGCTTAAATCACACATTGATCCTAATACCTTAATAGTGGGAGACTTCAACACTCCACTCTCACCAACGGACAGATCAACTAGACAGAAAACAAATAGAGAAATAAAAACACTTACAGAGTCCCTAAATCAAATGGACCTAATAGACGTCTACAGATCTTTACATCCAAACTCAACAGAGTATACCTTCTTTTCAGCACCTCATGGAACCTTCTCCAAAATAGACCATATGGTTGGTCAGAAAGCAAGCTTCAACAGATAGAAAAAGATTGAAATAATCCCTTGTATTCTATCTGACCACCATGGACTAAAGCTGGACCTCAACAACAACAGAAATAACAAAAAGCCGACACGCACATGGAAACTGAACAACATGTTACTCAACAACAGCTGGGTTAAGGAAGAAATAAAGAAAGAAATTAAAGACTTCCTAGAATTCAATGAAAATGAAGGCACAACATACCCAAATTTATGGGACACATTGAAAGCAGTGCTCAGAGGAAAATTTATAGCACTAAGTGCCTGCAAGAAGAAATTCGTAACATCACATACAAACAACTTAATGGCCCAACTGAAAACCCTAGAAAAAAAAGAAGCAGATACACCCAAGAGGAGCAGATGGCTGGAAATAATCAAACTCAGGGCTGAAATCAATCAGTTAGAAACAAATAAAACTATTCAAAGAATCAATGAAACAAAAAGCTGGTTCTTTGAGAAAATCAACAAGATAGACAAACCCTTAGCCAAACTAACTAAAAAGCAGAGAGAATCTATCCAAATCAGCAAAATCAGAAATGAAAAGGGTGACATAACTACAGAAGCTGAAGAAATTCAAACAATCATTAGGTCATACTACAAAAGCCTATATGCCACAAAATTTGAAAACCTAAAATGAAATGGACAATTTTCTTGATAGATTCCATCTTCCAACTTAATAGTCCATCTTAATAGTCAAGATCAGGTAGAAAGACTGAATAGCCTTATATCCCCCAAGGAAATTGAAGCAGTCATTCACAGTCTCCCCTCCAAAAAAAGCCCTGGGCCAGATGGTTTCAGCGCAGAATTCTACCAGACCTTCAAAGAAGTGCTAACACCAATTCTCCTCAAACTATTCCACAAAATAGAAACAGAAGCTACATTACCAAACTCATTCTATGAAGTGACAGTCACCCCGATACCTAAAACACACAAAGACCCAACAAAAAAAGAAAACTTCAGACCTATCTCTCTTATGAACATTGATGCAGAAATACTCAATAAAATACTTGCAAACCGAATCCAAGAACACATCAAAGATATCATCCACCATGACCAAGTAGGCTTCATCCCAGGCATGCAAGGGTGGTTCAACATATGGAAATCCATCAATGTAATCCACCACATAAACAAACTGAAGGAGAAAAACCACATGATCATCTCCTTAGATGCTGAAAAAGCATTTGACAAAGTCCAACACCCATTCATGTTTAAAGTCTTGGAAAGATCAGGGATACAAGGCACATATCTAAACACAGTAAAGGCAATATACAGCAAGCCTATAGCCAATATCAAACTCAATGGAGAGAAACTTAAATCAATCCCACTGAAATCAGGGACAAGACAAGGCTGCCCACTCTCTCCCTACCTCTTCAACATAGTACTTGAAGTCCCAGCCAGAGCAATAAGACAACTAACGGAGATCAAGGGGATACAAATTGGAAAGGAAGAGGTCAAAGTGTCACTATCCACGATAGTATACATGAGCAACCCCAAAAATTCAACCAGAGTACTCCTCCAGCTGATAAACACCTTCAGCAAAGTGGCAGGATACAAAATCAACTCAAAAAAATCAAAAGCCCTCCTGTATACCAAAGACAAAAGGGCCGAGAAAAAAATTAGGGAAACAACACCCTTCACAATAGCCACTAATAACATAAAGTACCTTGGGGTGACACTAACCAAGCAAGTGAAAAACCTGTTTGAGAAAAACTTCAAGTCTCTGAAGAAAGAAATTGAAGAAGATATCAGAAGATGGAAAATTCTCCCGTGCTCATGGATTGGTAGGATTAACATTTGGAAATGGCCATCCTGCCAAAAGCAATCTACAGATTCAATGCAATTCCCATCAAAATACCAACTCAATTCTTTACAGACCTTGAAAAAAAGATTCTCAGCTTCATATGGAGAAACAAAAAAACCAGAATCTCCAAAACAATCCTGTACAATAACAGATCATCTGGAGGTATCTCTATCCCCTATCTCAAGTTGTACTACAGAGCAATAGTAATAAAAACTGCATGGTATTGGCATAAAAACAGAAAGGAGGATTAATGGAACTGCAAAGAAGACCCAAAAATAAACCCACACACCTATGAATACTCGATATTTGACAAAGAAGCCAAAACCATTCAATGGAAAAAAGACAGCATCTTCAACAAATGGTGCTGGTCCAACTGGATATCTACATGCAGAAAAATGAAAATAGATCCATACTTATCACCCTGCACAAAACTAAAGTCCAAATGGATCAAAGACCTCAACATAAAACCAGATACTCTAAATCTGTTAGAAGAAAAAGTGGGGAACAGCCTAGAACTCATTGGCACAGGAGAAAACTTCCTGAACAAAACACCAACAGCACAGGCTCTAAGAGCAACAATCAATAAATGGGACCTCATGAAACTGAAAAGCTTCTGTAAAGCAAAGAACACCATCATCAAAACAAAAAAAAAAATCTGCCTGCCTACAGATTGGGAAAGAATCTTCACTAACCCTTTATCTGACAGAGGACTCATATCCAGTATATACAAAGAACTAAAGAAGCTGAAAAGCAGCAAACCAAGTAATCCAATTAAAAAATGGGGAACAGAGCTAAACAGAGAATTCTCGACAGAGGAATATCGAATGGCAGAGAAACACTTAAAGAAATGCTCAACCTCATTAGCCATCAGGAAAATGAAAATCAAAACAACCCTGAGATTTCACCTTACACCCAACAGAATGGCCAAGTTGAAAAACTCAAGTGACAACACATGCTGGAGAGGTTGTGGAGAAAGGGGAACCCTCCTCCACTGCTGGTAGGAATGTAAACTGGTACAACGACTCTGGAAATCTATCTGGTGCTTTTTAAGACAATTAGGAATAGTGCTTCCTCAAGACCCACCTATACCACTGCTAGGTATATACCCAAACTTTGCTCAAGTACACAAAAGGGATATTTGCTCAACCATGTTTATAGCAGCTTTATTTGTAACAGCCAGAACCTGGAAACAACCCAGATGTCCATCAACAGAAGAATGGGTACAGAAACTGTGTTATTTCTACACAATGGAATACTACTCAGCAATCAAAAAGGAGGAAATCATGAAATTTGCAGGCAAATGGTGGGATCTAGAAAAGATCATTCTGAGTGAAATATCCCAGAAGGAGAAAGACAAACACGGTATATACTCACTTATATAGACCTATAAGATATGACAAACATAATGAAATCTATACACCTAAAAAAGATAATCAAGAGAGCAGACATGGGGTAAGATGATCAATCCTCGTTTAGAAAGACAGATGGGATGTGCATTGAATGTATGACAGGAGTCTACTGAACGCATCTGAAAGACTCTTAACTAGCAGTGATTTCAAAGCAGATACAAAGACTCATGACCAAACCTTTGGCAGAGTACAGGGAATCATATGAAAGAAGGGGAGTTAATATGATGGGAAAAGGATAGGAGCTCCACAAGGACCAAACATCTCTGGGCACAGGGTCTTTTCAGAGACTGACATTCAACCAAGGACCATATATGGATATAACCTAGAACCTCTGCTCAGATGTAGCCTGTGGTATCTCAGTAACCAATTGGTTTCCCATAGTGAGGGGAACAAGGACTATTTCTAACAGGAACTCAATGACTGGCTCTTTGACCTCCCCACCCCCCAAGGGAGGAGCAGTCCTGTTAGGCCACAGAGGAGGGCTTTGCAGCCAGTCCTGAAGATACCTGATAAAACAGGATCGGATGAATGGGGAGGAGGTCCCCCCTATCAGTGGACTTGGAAAGGAGCACGGTGGACATGAGGGAGGGAGGGTGGGATTGGGAGGGAATGAGGGAGCAGGACACGGCTGGGATACAGTTAATAAAATGTAACTGATAAGAAAAAAATAAAATTAAATAAAAAAAATCAAAAGCTCTCCAAGTGTGGTGTAATTCCAATACTCCAGGAGGCAGAGCCAGGCAGAGTTCTGTGAGTTTGAGGCCAGCCTGATACACAAAGGGAATCCAGAATAGCCATGGCTACATGGACTAACCCTGTCTTGAAAAACCAAAAACCAAAACCGAAAAAAAAAAAAAAAAAGAGGGAAAGAAGAAAAAAGGGAAGAGGGAAGGAGGGAAGGAGGGAAGGAAGGAAGGAAGGAAGGAAGGAAGGAAGGAAGGAAGGAAGGAAGGAAGGAAGGTAGGAAGGAAGGAAGGAAGGATGGAAGGAAGGAAATCCCAACCATTTGATTTTACCAATAAAGCCTCAGCTGCCAAATGCTGGGGTGAAACTTGTTAGCTCAGAGAAGAAGAGAAAGCAACCATCTGATTTTCCTACTCAGCTTACGTCCACTAAGGAAAAAGCCAAAAAGCCAAAAGCTAAAAATCAAAAGCTTGCTAGCTCAGCTGGCAGCCTGGGACGAACAGGCCTGTTAGCTCACCAGACAGCCCCAAGGGTAAAAAAGGCAAAAACTCCTTTCTCCTTCTCCATGCTGTCTTAAATACCCTTTAACTCAAAGTCCCTCCTTTCTCTTTAATTCCTGATTTGGTTACTCTCTCCACTTCTTGACCTAGGGTTTTCATTAAATCCTGTGTACAAAAGCTCTTGTGTTAAAGGTCTAGGGCTGAGCCACACCATGATCACCTGTTTACAATACTCAGAAAGTTCTTTGATTAAAGGTGTGTGTGAGAACTAAACCACACCAAAAAAGAAATAGGTCTTTACAGTTCACAATCTCTGGGTTCACAATGGGATCAAATATCCTACAACAAAGACAAACCTACTCCCACAAGGGCATACCTCTTAACATTAGTTAGTTCTAGCAATTGGTGACTAAGCATTCAAAAGATAGGCACAGGAAGCAGTTGAGCTAACATAAAATACCACAGGAATATAACCTAAGTAAAAATGGCATCTAAAAGAAAAGAAGGAAAGATACTATGGAAACAAAGAAAGAGGGAAAGAGAGATACAAAAGGAAGAAAATATTTCCTCCAAATATGAGGGAGCCCACTCCTCTGACTGAGTTACAGTAACTTTTTCTACCCTGTCTAAGAGATTAAACAAGTGGAGGCCTCTAAACTCAGGTTTAAGTATGTATCTTTTCTCTGAATGCATGGCATTATCCCTTATTTCCTTCCCTACCCAGTTCACTCAGGAAACCTGGGAAACCTTGGCTCAGGTCTGGTGGAGGCAATGAAGGCAATCTCTTGGTGTGCTAAAGTGTGACTGTTGGAGATGATGCCATCAAGAAGCATCATTTCTAATTGGGTAGAAGTGCCACACAAGGCTAATAAGGTTTTAAATTTGATTCAACTATTTTAACAAGTTGAAATCTGAATGTTTTAAATTCCAGCCAACATGGAGTATCTCTGGTCAAAGCCCAGATCATACTCAAGTGGGATAAAATGGGGCCAAGCAACATTTTGTGTCTAAGACTTCGAAGGTGAAACACCTGGATGACCATGCTTGGCTACCACAGTTATAATCTGTGAGGTAAGATATATGCATGGACTCAACTGTCTCTGCCAGAGGCCATGGAAATCTTTCTTCTGTTCCTTAGCTGTGGGGAGTCTACCTGCCTAGGCCATGCCATAGGTACCATCTCCTCTTGTATTCACGCTAACCTCTCGAAAGTGTCTCTTTAAAGAAAAGGCTGTAACACTGTACATTTAACCTTGGAGAAGTGTAGATCTGACTCGGATTTGTACCTGATGGAAGATGGGCTCTCCTTAACAGGAGCTGAGCTAACCTTAAGTAGAAAGTAGTCATGTAGTTTGCTGCCATCTTGGCTGATATGTCAATATTGTATTACAACAATGCCGAATTTTAGAAATAGATTCAACAATGTCCAATAAGAAGCATCAACATGTATGCTACCAATAACAGAAAAATGATGAGAAAGGTCATCATGAAGGAAAAAATGATCAACACACAAGACTGGATAAATACTAAACACAATGACATCCTCTGACTTCAAAACTTTGAAGGAAACTGCAGTAACTGAGAAACGAACTATCCCAGACTAGAAAGCAAAACAACTAAACCTTGAATAAGGGCCAGATTAGAAAGAAAAACAACTGGGGCTGCTGAACCTTGAATAGAGGCCAGACCAGATGGCCTTCCCTAGAGGGCAGAATTAGCTTATTTTGAGAACTAGGGAACCTGGGGCAGGGCGGACTGCTCTTGGAAGAAACCACAAGCTGCAAGCTGCAAAACTGTTTTTTATGTTATCTTTCTGCTGACCAGTCAATGTAAAGAAACATGTGTGGTCTGGTTTTTAGGTATAAAAACTCTGTGCTTTGTATGCTTGGGTCGTCTCCTGCCTTGAAGGGGCGACCCCATTTATGCCTCTTGCTTTTGCATCGAACCACGGTCTTTGAGTCTCTTTGGGAGGGGAGCGGTCTGGAGTTCCTGCGTCGGGACTGCAGGTCTTACATAACGAAGAGAGAAAATATAAAGAAAGAGAGAAAAAAATAAAGAGACACAGACAAAAGCATGAAAATATTTCTTCCACGTAGGGGGGAGGAGCCAACTCCTCTGGCTGGCTTACAGGCTTCCTTCACATAACCTTCCTTACCCTGCCTAACAAGTGATTAAACAACTGGAGGCCTCTAAACTGAGATTTAAGGATGTATCTTTTCTCTGTGCGCACGGTATTACCCCTTGTTTCCCTCCCCACCCAGTTCCCTGAGGAACCGGAAAAACCTGTCTGTACCGTACTGTCTGGAAAAGAATAAAGAGAGTAACAGAACATGCGAGCAAAATTAGGAGGAAAGAAAGAAAGAAAAAAAAAAACACAACTAAAAGGGAGTAAATGTTGACGAACGAGGCAGGAAACCCAGGAAGTCTGAACTTACTAACACACGGGACTGGACCACCGTACCATCCACATGCAAATGTGTTAATAACACAGACTTTCCACCTGCACAGAATTAACTGCGGACGGAGCCGACACCTGACTGTCAGTGCAGAGCTTCTAGACGACACTGGAGAAAGAGCTCTGCGAGTCAGCACACCTGCTTCCCTGCAGACAGTAAAAGCGGCTGAGGCTCGCTGCAGGTGACGTCAGCAACAAGGAAGTTTTCATGCAAGGCTCCCTAAGCCCTGAGGACGCGCAGCCAGGGGAACCAAGTCACTCAGAAGTTCAGCTTCCCCCTCGGGGGAGGTGCAGTGACCTCACGGGGCCCCGCTTCCCGTCCCGCCCCCGGAACGAGCCCACACGGGCTCCCGCGGCTCCTCCCCGCGTGGGGACGGCGGCCCCGCTCACCATGGCGCGGACTCCGAGCTCGCCCCGCTCGCCTCAGCTCCAGGCAGCGGCTCAAAGCGCGGCTCTCCTAACAGACTTGCCCAGTACCTTCCCAAGCCGGCAGTTTCTGGGACCGGAAGTGCACGCCCCATTCTGACTGGCGGGTTCGCCTCGAGACCCTCATTCGCTGGTGAGGCTTGAGTGACAGGAACATCTCTGTTAGGGACAGAGTGCTGAGAAGTGTCACAGCGCGGTAGTTCCCAGCCCTGGCCTCCACTCCAGTCACAGAACTGTCCCACACTTGCCGAGATATGCATTCCAGCAAAGCGTGCGTCTGTTACCGTAAAGGCCACGAACCTAATCTCAAGGAACTAGAAAGGCGTTTACGTCAGCAGGTGTCGCCAGCACCTGCCAGGTGGCCCAGGTGTGTTCGGCCAGCCACTCAGCTCTTTTTCTTTTCGCAGTGCTCGCCCCCATTCTCTCCCTCTTTTTGCTCTCATGGATCTGCTCCCTATTTCCGCCTGTCTACACGTCCATTTGTCTGCCTCTATCCCTTCCCCAGGACCCCATCCTCCCCGCTCCCCCAATAAATCTCTTGTACACCATAGGTGCATATTTAAGCCCCTGGAGTAATTTCTCAGGGGCACACCTTGGCTCAGCCTGCAAAAGGTAGGCCCCTCTGCACACTATATATCACAACGGCGCCTGGACTGCAGCGCTGTCCCTGCGTTACTCCTGCACTCAGTTGACACTGCTCCTTTTTCTAGGCTCAAGGTCTCTAGCATATGCACAACATTAAACACTGTGGAGTGGAGAGATCCACCTGCCTCACAGCTGAAAAGGGCCAGATCTATCCAGGTCAGATTGAAAACACCTGATAGTCACCAGGCATTAGCAATTTTCAGAAGGCTCACCTCGATCGCTTACATCTCTCAGCTGAACATTGGTAGACAAAACATTAACAGGTTCCCAACCTACAGTGGTGGCACTAGCTTTTCATGCCAGCACTAGGGAGGTGGAATCAGAAAATCAAAGTTTAAGCCTGATACCCAGAGAAGTTCCAGGACAGCCTAAGCTGCAAAATGAAACACTGTCTCTAAAAACAACAACAACAAAATTTAAACTAGCTTGGTCTATGATACCAAACACCAACTCTTAGGGACCACAAAGATGAGATGACCACCCTAAGGACCTGCGATGAGAAGACAAAAATAGAAAATTTGGCATCAGTATGTCTTTTGTAACCTGATGGTTCCTGTTAGGCAAGTTTATTAAGGCATACAGCTTTGATGCACTATTTACATGTGAAGAATGAGACCGTCAGCAGGAAGTTGATTTAGCACTCTTGGAAGAACACGGGATCCCTCAGAGTGAGCACACAATGGCCATGAGACTGATAACCACAGTTTCTCAGAAGAGCCTGGTTCCCTTGAATCCTTCAAGATAACCACTCAAGCACCCTTGGGCAAGACAGAAAAAAGAATAATATATTTTTGTGCTTTCATCAGGGCATCTGAGAAAGCTTTGGTTAGGCATGAATTCCAAAAGGCTCACCTCCAACCTAAACAGATATCGAAACAAAAACAAAAAATTATGCATGGAAAATTAGGACTTAGAACGAGTAGTAGATATTGGAAATTTGATACACATAATGGGGAATAAGAAAGTATTGAACACACCAAAAGCTGATTTAAAAAAAAAAAAAACATAATTGAAAAACCTTTAAATAAATTACTTTTTGAAAAAAGGCAGACTCAAATTGCTAATTTCCCACATGAATTTAGAGTTGTGAGCTGTAGTAAAGTCCTGAAATCCTAACACATGGAAGGCTGACACAGGAGCATCACTTGTTTAAGGCCTGGTATAGCTACAGACTGAGTTGACAAAATACTTGGGCAACTTAAACATAACCTGCCTCACAAAAACTTTTGTTTAACATTCAGTGGACAGATGTTTTCCAAGCATGGAAGGGGCTCTAGAATAAGTGCCTGGTATTTTTTACCCCAAAAATGAAAATTGAGCTACTACAACAAATATATTGAAATAGGTGGATTAAAGAGAGTGCTGTAACAGGAATCACCCAGTTTGCTCAGTGAGTAAAGGCACCTGCAACTAAGCCAGAGGACCAGGAGAAAAGCCACTCCTTCAATGTGTAATCTGACCATCACACATGTGTTGTGAAATGTGTCTTTACACCAATCACAAAGGCAAAGATTCAGAATGTTTAAATAGAAAACAATGTAAAGAACAACAACAACAAAATAAATAAATAAATAAAACACAAAAAAAAGGGGGAAAGAGGAAAAAAGGGAAGTAAAAGAAAAACCCAGCAAAACTGCTGGCTATGTGTTAGTACAACCATTCAGCATTCAGAATGCTGTCACCTCACTGTGTTAAAGTTGTTTCTACAAAAGGGCATTTCTCAGTTTCTCTTAACCCAGCTATCACCCAAATAATTGAGACTCTTTTATATTTGTTAAATAATAAGCTTCACATCACAATAACTACGCAGTTATTACTGTGTTCTCAACCCTCTAAACTAAATTTTGTTTCTTCCCTCAAACATCTTAGAGATACTTGCATTTTGTTTCTTTTTCTGCTGAGCTCCCTTTTCTGGTTTCTCCTAGAAATCTGGTGGCTGCATGGTAGCTCAGTATCCAAGTGGGTTCCCTAATAAGGGGGACAGGAACAGTTTCTGACATGAACTCATGAGCTTCCCCTCCCCGCTAAGGGAGGAGCAGCCTTGCTAGGCCACAGATAAGGATATTGCAACCATCCTGAAGATACCTGATAAGCTAGGACCAGATAGAAGGAGAGGAGGACACCCCCTCTCAGTGGACTCGGAAGGGGGCAGGGAGGAGATGAGGGAGGAAGAGGAGGATTGGGAGGGAAAGAGGGAGTGGGCTACAGCTGAGATACAAGTGAATGTATAAAATTATTTAAAAATAAAAAATATATTAATTAAAAAAAAGAAATGTGGTGGCTGAATCCCCATACTTTCTTCCCTAACTCCTCCTCCCCTGCTGGCAGGATGTCCAGCCCTGTTCTCTCCCCTACTCAGTAAGCAGCTTCATTGGCATATCAGGGAACAATTAGGGAGCAGTGTTTACACAACATTTAGACAGGAGATTCTCAGGACAAGGATTGCAGTAAGAGATGGGGGTACAGAAACCAGCATTTAAATTGAACAATAACCTTATGCCTACAGCATTTCCAGGCTATCAACAGGAAGCAAAGTATTCACACTTAGCTAAGAAGTTACCAAGTGAGTAAGAATCATCTGTCAGCTCTTTATGGAACTCCTTTCTGACAGAAACAATTTATTGTGGGGCCTTCTCACCTCTGAGGATGTGGGACCTCAAGAGAGAGATGGTCATCACACATCTGGGTAGTGACTCTCCCAGGGATTACACACTGGATATCATGTCTGAGTCCTCCACACTGCTGCCCTGTGCCTATGACACGTGCATATGCTAGTGGGATCTCCACACAAAGGTGCCAGGCATATGACAACCACCTGTGGCCATCCTCCTACTGTGGAGACGCAAGTATGCAACACAAGCTTCAGTGCACTTGCTTACCTGCACCCTGCCTAACAGACCCCACTCTCGGGGGTGAGTTTCATCACCAAGCATCATCATCATGTTGAGCTGTCTTACACGCTCCATATTCTGGACTTGTAAAATCCAGGACAGGCCACCCTTTCCTGAGGGTTGTGGAGGTAAGTCTCCTGATGATATGGTGCATTTTGCCTTTCTGTTCCCTCAATCATTTTACCAACCCAGGTACAAACCCTTCTTGGCTCCACCCACCCCATCCTGGTCATTCCCGTTCTTTTCTCTGGTCCAGCCCTGCTGTCCTTTTCTATGCTTGCCTCCACACACTGGATTCATGCTTTTTGAATCCATTTCCTGCTCCCCCCAGACACACCCCTATGCCTCAATCCAGGCTCCAATCCTCACAACCTCTAATCCTGTTCTGTTCCCACAGCAGTACCCTTACTTTCTAGCCCCTCTTTCTGTGGCCACTCCCTCCCAGAAAACCTGCCCACCACCAGCTGGGAAAGAAGGCTCAGGAGGATCTCTACTTCCTATTTCTACTTGATCGACAACTGCAGCCCCTGTACCTGTGGAGGACAAGTTCATTTCTCCTAAATCTTCATCAGGAAATGGTGGAAATTTAAGATTAGATTAATAATCAAGTTCCTTACTTCAGGGTGATTTTCAGGCAGTGGAGCATGCCTATCTAAAAGAAATTGCAGTGAAGGATATAGAGATTTTAATCCAGCAACATGGCTGCTTCTGTCTATAAACTAACTGACCTTACCTACATTGTTTCGGATTAATGGGGTGTACTAAAGGTATGTCTGTATTTCAGCCAGAGTAGCCATGTTTGTAAGTGACTTCTAATTGAGGTGCACACAAAGTGACAAAGCAGAGAAAGATTTGAAAGAATTAGTCAGAAATTGTATATGCCCAACTCTGATGAGACCAGCACAGGAAAGAAAAGCTATTGAAGAGCAGTGAAGGTAGAAAGAGTCAGGGAGTTGGGAGTCAGTACAGTAAGTACAGTACAATGGAGTTGAGTTCATTTGTGACTTCATGCAGTTCAGTGTAGGTCATCAGAGGGAGTTGATGCCAGAGAATAAGAGGCCAGAGGTTAGAACAAACTTCCAGAGTTAGTTTGAGACCAAGAAAAGCAATTGAATGAGAATCTGAGAGAAGCCAGATTGAATCAGTCAGATGGAGAAGCATTTAAGCGAAAACAGCTGAGTTGAACCAGCCAACTACAGAAAGAACTAGAAAGGGTGAGTTTATTCAGCAGTAAGTTTGAAGTGATAATTACATAAGGCTAATAAAGGTTACTTTTAAAGGAGGAGCTGAAGGAGTTGTCACCGGGACAGTAGTCATTAGTGGTACTGCTTTTTCTTTTGATTTTGCTTGAACAGGGTAAATATTGTTTTTCTTTTTGTCTCTTTTACCACTTTTAAGGTTTGATTATCCAATTTTGATTAATTCAAGAATTCACTGTCTTTTCCTCATGATTAATATCCTCCTCCTTCTTCCTCAAGTATTTTGAAAACAGTCTGAATTAATGGTTAATTGATCCAAAATTGAACAGGAATCATATCTCCTATTAATCTTCCTTTTAAATATTCTTTTGGACTCTGTCCCATACTTTCATCATCTAATGTCATTATGAGATCCAGGAATTCTAATCCTAAATGACTTATGAAAATTCTAATGGATGTGTTCTAAGTACTTAAGCTCCTTCTTTCAAAAATGGTGGACAAGCTCAACATTCCTGGTTTCTGGCCATACCCTGGCAGGATGGGACATTGCAAACCTCTTGTTTTCTGTGCAGGAATGCCAAAAGCCTCAGAGCAGCAGCCAAGGTCTGGAGCATAGTTTTTGCTGTAAATAGCCTATCAAAAAGACTCTTTTCATTATTTTTACCAACTCAAATATGGTGACTCAGGGACCATACTGAGCTGTTCAATTAAGATGGCAATGAGATCATGTTTGCATCTGTAGGAATATAAATATAACTTTGAACATGTTAAAGAACTTGATCATCTATTAGATAATTATTAACTTGCATTTGTTAACCATCAAATATTAGGACTTTAGGTTTTGTCCCTGATAAGTTGGACACTTAAAAGTCATAAACACAGTTCATAGCTTATACAAGTTTAAGGCTATACAATAGATTAATAATGTTATCATATTTAGAAAATAAGAGCAAGCATATTTAAATCTTGATAGTGAAAATATAGAATGACCAAGTTTTAGCACAAATAAATAAATGTCTCTAAAATTAATAGATCATAATTTATAATATCTTTGGAATTATATCATATAGTTTAAGCATATTTAGGCAAAAATTTTATTTAGTAACCTCCAAGTTATAAGTTTTAAAACCAACAATATAACAGAACAGTAAAAAAGCAATTTTAAAAGTACATTTGAATTTATTATATCAAACCTATTAGCCAGGCAGCCTAGTGGTAAATCTGGATCACAGGCAGCTCGTGGCAGGAGAAATAACATTGATTCATTCATTTAAAAATTGATAAAAACATAGGCAGTTAAATATACAATTTTAAATTAGCTTAATTTGAATAGATCTTTACACTTAATTTTAATAGACCTTGACATTTCAGCATCATATATATATATAATATATATATATATATATATAATTCAACCCTCTCTCTATATATATATATCATGTTGTAAAAATATAACTTTATTTTTATATAAAAATCCATACCAATTTAAATGAGACTTGCTGCTTTTAGTCTAAAGGGAGATAAACAGTTATGACTAAGGAAGTCTTATAAATATAAACCCAATAAGCAAATTATAAAATTCATTAGATAAGAATTTACAGCATTTCAATATACATGTATACATATTTTTTTAAGAGCAGCATTTTACGGAAATCAGGAAGAAAATATTTTTAAAAGCTGGGAAGTAGGGCTGGAGAGATGGCTTAGAGGTTAAGAGCACTGGCTGTTCTTCCAGAGGTCCTGAGTTCAATTCCCAGCAACCACATGGTGGCTCGCAGTCAACTATAATAAGGTCTGGTGCCTTCTGGCATGCAGGTGTATATTCAGAAGAACATTGTATACATAATAAATATATAAATCTTAAAAAAAAAGATTTTAAAAAAGTTGGGAAGTAGGAGCTTATAGGTCAGAAATATTTAGAGCGCCAGTGTTTGGAATGCGCAGCTTGGAGTTTTGCAGGAGTGGGTGAGGGGTGAGCACATGGCACGGCTTCTCTGTTAAAACCAACATGGCACCTTGCCATGTGTGCTGTGCAAGGGTGGGGGCACAGCGAAACCAGGTGCTTGCTGCTGGGAAGGCTGTCCTGGCCTGGTTTGACACTCTCCGCATGTGCATAGCACGGCTGTTTGGAAGTCTATGCAACTGAAAACACTCCTCTGCAAGTGAGTATTCTACAGGAGATTTAAAACCTCACCTGTGGGGCCTGAAGACCATTTGAGTGTACACAGGGTCCCCAGCAATTGCTTACCTAACAGCAATAGTTTAAAAGCAGGCTGTGTCTGTGTCCCAAGCAGCAGTTTCAGCATCTGGCATGAGCATTTTAGTTTCCCCAAGCCGATTTTGGCACAGTAAGTGTCTGCCTTGTCCTGGGTGCTCAGAGTACATGGAGTCACATGGAGCACATGGAGCACATGGAGCAGCCATGACCTGGACAGGTAAGTTGTAAGGGCAGGGCAGTTGAGAGAAAGTGTAGGCTTTAAGGCATATGTGGCTGAGTAATGGTTAGAGATAGATAGAACAGATGAAGAATCTATTTGTTGCAGGCACCATAGTAGAATCTATTTGTTGCAGGCACCATAGTCCGGTTAAAGGGTTCCTGGCATGACCAGATGAGGTGCTACCAGGAGAGCCTTTCCTAGCCCAATGCACCAATGAAATGATGATGCACACAACAAACATTATATGAAAGAGGTTTATTGGATGGGGATGAAGAAAGAAAGAGAAGAAGAGAATGAGACACGATGGGGGACGGTAGAAGGACACCCTGCCAGAGAAACGGGACAGAGCAGGAGAGTGAGAGAGTAAGAGGGCAAGAGAGCAACAAAGTAGAGGGTTGGTCTTTCTATGGAGCAACTCACCATGCCTGCCAGGTGCGTGACTACCTGGGAGGAGACACATGATGACATCATAGGTTGCTAGACAGCCCTGAAACAGGCTACCTAAATGCTAAACCTACTAGCTGAAAGTCTTCACATGGCACTTGTACCTATATTACCTTTAAAAGTGTGTTTATATTCAGAGCAAAAGACCAAACAACAATGAAGACAAAGCAAGTAGCCCAGATGATTCAGCGTCCCAGACTGCCTCAGTTACTGTTTCCTCAAGAATCTACATACAGGTGAAATTCAAAAAAGCTAGCCCAGTGATTAATCCCACAGACACTAGACAAAAAAATCACAAAGACTGGACAGAAAACATACAGGCTAAACAGGAAAAGACATTCCTAGTTTTTCCAGTGCTTAGCCAATATCCTAATTTCTTAAAGGGTACCCCAAAAGATGTTCTTGCCCCCAGAAGACAAAAATTTTAAGAACACGACATTCCCATTCCCAAGAGGTGGAGTGGGTGTTTTTGGTCATTTGGTGGACTGGACATGATGAGGAAAAAAACAAGGTAAAGGCTGGAATCAATCTCTTTCCCCCCCCCATCCTTCTTTTTCTCTCATTTTTCTCTCCTCTAAAGGAGGCAAAAGGGAATGCTGAAAGAAAAGAAGGGGGATATAGGATGACAGGATAAAAAGTAGACTATGAATCTACTAGTGTCAAATATTGTGTATTGGTATGGATTACTATATACTGATAGAATTTCAAGATTGTTTTGTTCAAATTTTGTTTAATATATTGTACATATGCAACTTATTTTAAAATGGGATGTAAAGTTCTAGTCTTATAAAAGCTAACTATTGGAAACTGTTCAGGATAATGGAGATGCAAATTAGTAGTTATCACCTATATATTATCTTATTTGGGTCTTATTAGATACTAGTTTAATCAGTTACAGAAACAAGCTTTATTTAGTCTTGTATGTATTCAAGGTATAGTATAGTACATAGCTAGAAACAAGCAAGATTGCTCAATAGGCAGGTAGGTAGATAGATGGATGGATGGGTACATAGGTAGGTAGGTAGATAGATAGATAGATAGATAGATAGATAGATAGATAGATAGATAGATGGATGGATTTCCAAAACTTCAGAAATCTACACAATAGGGCATTTAAACATATTTTAATGATAAAAGGCTTTTTCTGACAGAAAGACTCCCAGCAGGTATCTCTAATCTACTTCAAAGAAGATGATGGGCATCAAAAAACAAATGCGGCAAGACAGCCACTGGAGGAAAAGAATAAAACAAACTGTCCCTAAACTGCTGAGAGCAGGCTGTCTGAGCAAACTATAAACAAGCTGGACACTGGAAAATTGACCATCGAACATTGCAGAGACTAAGTGGTCAGTCCTTCACAGAAAAAGCCTGTCAGATATTCTAACCCAGTGGTTGAAAGCTGGATGTCCCAATGACACCAAGTAACCTCTAGTTACTGTCTCTGTCATTTCTATAATGCAAGAAGGTTGGCTCTATGCGTCCTATATACTTGGTAATATTGTTCCCTTCTAAGGTCTCTGATGGAGTTGAAGAATAGATAGTCATAGTCTCACTACAAATTTGTTTAGGAACTAAAACCATGTTTTAGATATAAAAGGATGTTTTAAGTTCTGGATAGATGTTTTCTGGTTGATAGATGTAAGAAAGTGATTTAGGTATAGAACTTTGGACTAATCAGGATAGGATAAATAATGGAACCTTTTCCAAATTACTATTTGTCAATCTGTATTGACAAATACGAATGGACTGGACATTGTAAATATAATTCTTACCTAACAATCCCCATAATTATTCTTATTGTATATACTTTATTAATGTTAAAGAAAATACCTTTTTTTAAAACAAAACGAAGATATGTAATTTTTACACAGAAGTTTTGGCGTCTGTGTAAATTCAGTTATGTTATCTAAATGTTTTTGTTTTAATCCCAAGTGTGCGACTTTAGTTGGGCTAACGTTTGTCCACACCTGCTAACTGTCACATGTGGGGCAGATCTTTGCCTGCTGGCAATGGCCTTCCCCCCAACACACAGAGAGGGGTGTGGCCTAGACTCTTGAGAGTATAAATATGAAAGCCGACAAAGAGAACAGGAGTTGCCTGTGGTGGTGTTCACTGTTGCCATGTGGGATGGAACACTTTTAAGAGACCAGAAACAGGGTGGTGGTTTGGAGCAGACAGATGGAGAGAAATGCTTCAGGGAAAAGCTGTGTGGAGGAGACTGCTAGCTGCGCCTGCGGCTGACAGAGACTGCTATAGAGCCCTAAAAGAACCCCTTGACCCTAATTAGCTAGGAAAAGTAAAAAGGTTTGGGGCTCCTCTACCCACTAACCTTCTCTCTCTTCTACTTAAGGTTGGGAAATTGATGGAAGGGATGTAGAGGCCTAAACACCCCAAATAAATTAAGAATTTTTTAAAAAGACCACAACAGGTGGCTTTCTGCTATAGTTCCCCCTGGCAGGGCTGCCTTACCTGGCCTCAGTGGATGATATGTACAGTCCTGATGTGGCTTGATGTGCTGGGGAGGGTTGAAGTGATGGGAGGGGCACCTTTCTGGAGGAAAAGATAAACAAGGCAGAAGGAGGGGAGGGGTGACTGGGAAAGGAAGAGGGTACTCATTGGATGTAAATAAACTTAAATATTTTTTAAGATAAAATAAACCCTATCACACAGTGCTTTCTTCATAAAAGTACCCTTAAGCATATTTACTTACCCTATAACAACCCTATCCTGCCTGTACTAAAGCCTGATGGCTCTTACCACCTAGTCCAGGACCTAAGGATTACTAATGCTGTCACTCCTATACACCCAGTAGTCCCTAACCCCTATACTTTACCTCAGATTCCCTCCTCTACCTCTCATTTTACTGTTGTAGACCTTATGGATGGCTTCCTCACCAGTTTTTACACTAAAATTCACATGATCTCTTTGCTCTCACCTGGGAGGACAGCATTTTAGCTTACATAAACTGTCCATACCCACGGGTTCCAAGTCAGGCCCCATTTTTCCCCTTCAGGCTCTGGCCACTGATCTCCTCTCCCTAGATCTGTCTCCCAGCTGCTTACAATAATACATAAATTTCTATTCAGGTGTGGTGTCATAACATGCTGCACAGCTTAGCATTTTAGGAAACAAAGGATGCAGAGCCCTCCTTTACAAAGCTCATCTTTCTGTCTCTTGGGTCAAGTACCTAGGCTGTCTACTATACTTGATCACAAAGAGCTCCTGAAGTCCCTCACATCTTCAAGTACCAAAAAAAATTGCTTCTATCCTTCCATAGCATAGGGGGATTCCTTAGAACCTGGATTCCTAACTTTGGCCTTCTTGCTAATCCACTCTACAAAACAGCTAAGGGCCTCTTAACTGAGCTTATAGATCCTACTAAGCTTCTCACACCTGCTTTTTTTTCTTCTAAGATGTCCTCCAACGAGCTCCTGCTCTGGCTCTCCCGGAACTCAACCAACCCTTTACCATTTAAATCACTGAAAACTGTAAAATATTTCTAGTTTTGGGACAAATCAGAGTACCTAGGTTTGACCCTGTTGCATAACTTTCTGAATATCTAGATAAAATAGGTAGAAAAAGGCAGACTTTCTTACTGGCAGCATACTGGCTCTTATTGTAATTTTTAACACAGTTCTCTATATGTGAACAAAGACAATGAAAGATTTAGTTGTATGGACATGAATCCAGATTATGTTAGAGAAAGTGCCAAAATGTTTAATATGCTTTGAAAAATGATTGTTTTTCTTTTACATGGGTAACAGTTTTGCCTGTATGTATATCTGTGGGAGGGTGTTGGATATCCGGAAACAAGACTGAAAGATAGTTGTGAGCATCCATATGGGTGCCGGGAATTGAACCTTACAACTCTAGAAAAGATATCATCTTGCCAGACCCCCCTTTTTGGATATTTTAAGACAAAACCTCTGTATACAATTATAGCCTTCCTAAAACTCACTATGTCCACCAAGATGGCCTGAAGCTCAAGAGTGATCTACCTAACTTTGTCTCTCTGACAAGTTCTAGGATTACAAGCATGCAACACTATGACCAGGTGACATGTTTTCTAAATGACCTATCAGACAATGAAAGGATAATGTAAGATTTAAACAGGAACCATCAGTATTTTGATGAATAGTAGTCGTATTTCTTGCACTTTTTCCATGCATTAATTTCAACTGGTAAGACACTTCCTATGTTTCTGTATTCATGACATGGCATATTTACAATTGGAAAGGAAGCAATATTTTAATATTAGAGCATTTCTACTAATTGTACTGAAGCCCAGTGAGAAGGATCAGCAGACAAAATATATGTAGAGTGGAGGATATATCTCATACATTAGGTTCATGTTCACTTGTTTGTTTTTAACCAGTATGAATTGCCTCATGCCTTTAAAAGTTCCTACATGGGCTGGAGAGATGGCTCAGAGGTTAAGAGTACAGACTGTTCTTCCAGAGGTCCTGAGTTCAATTCCCAGCAGCCACATGGTGGCTCACTACCATCTATAATGACATCTGGTCCCCTCTTCTGGCCTACACGCAGAACACTGTATATGTAATAAATAAACCTTTTTTAAAAATAAAAACGTGCGAGCTGGAGAGATGGCTCAGAGGTTAAGAGCACTGGCTGTTCTTCCAAAGGTCCTGAGTTTAATTCCCAGCAACCACATGGTGGCTCACAACCATCTATAGTGCGATCTGGTGCCCTCTTCTGGTGTACATGCACACATTCAGGCAGAACACTGTATAAAACAATAAATAAATCTTTAAAAAAATGTACTACGTTAATTTTGTTTGACATTATGTTTATAGGGTTTTATTCCAGTATGATCTCTTTCATAAGTGAAAAGTTAACTCCTCTGTGAAAAGGCTCTACAATATTCATTACATATATAGGGTTTATCTCTAGTATGAGTTAATTTCATGCCTCTGAAGATGACTATTCTGTGCAAAGGCTTTACCACACTGACTACTTTCATTGAGTTGTTTTCCAGTGTAAGTTCTTTCATACCTCTAAAGACTATTCTGTACAAAGGCTTGACCATACTGATTTCATTCCTAGGGTTTCTCTCCAGAATAAATTCTTTCATGCCTCTCAACAACACTGTTCTGTGCAGTCTTTACCACACTGACTATATTCATTCAGTTTCTCTCCAGTATGATTTCTTTCATGCCTATGAAGAACATTTTTATATGCAAAAGCTTTACCACACTGATTACATTCATAGGGTTTCTCTCCAGTATGAATTCTTTCATGCACTTGAAGATAACTCTTATATGCAAAGGCTTTTCCACATTGATTACATGTATAGGGTTTCTCTCCAGTGTGAGTTCTTTCATGCCTCTGAAGATTACTGTTCTGTGCAAAGGCTTTACCACATTGACTACATTCATAAGGTTTCTCTCCAGTATGACTTCTTTTGTGTTTTTGAAGATTACTGTTACTTAGAAAGGCTTTACCACATTGATCACATTCATAAAGATTCTCTCCAGTATGACTTCTTTTATGCTTTTGAAGATTACTGTTACGTGTAAAGGCTTTACCACATTGATTACATTTATATGGTTTCTCTCCAGTATGATTTCTTTCATGAATTTGACAATCACTGTTACGTGCAAAGGCTTTACCACATTGATTACATTGAAAGGGTTTCTCTCCAGTATGACTTCTTTCATGAATTTGAAGATTACTATTACTAGTAAAGGCTTTACCACAGTGATTACATTCATAGGGTTTCTCTCCAGTATGAGTTCTTTCATGACTGTAAAGAACACTTTTATATGCAAAAGCTTTACCACAGTGACTACATTTATAGGGTTTCTCTCCAGTATGGATTCTTTCATGCATTTGAAGATAATCCTTGCATGCAAAAGCTTTACCACATTGGCTACATGCATACAGTTCCTCTCCAGTATGACTTCTTTTATGTTTTTGAAGATTACTGTTACGTGTAAAGCCTTTTCACGTGGCAGTACTCTTCAAATACATGAAAGAAGTCATACTGGGAAAAAACCATATGAATGTAATCAATGTGGTAAAGGCTTTACCACATTGAATACATTCATAAGGTTTCTCTCCAGTATGATTTCTTTCGTGAATTTGACAATCACTGTTACGTGTAAAGGTTTTACCACACTGATAACATTTGTAGGGTTTCTCTCCAGTATGAGTTCTTTCATGCATTTGAAGATCACTGTTACGTGTAAAGGCTTTACCACATTGATTACATTTGTACGGTTTCTCTCCACTATGAGTTTTTTCGTGAAACTGAAGATGACTCTTACTTTTAAAGGCCTTACCACATTGATTACATCCATAAGGTTTCTCTCCAGTATGAGTTTTTAAATGAAATTGAAGATGACTGTTACTTATAAAGGTTTTATCACATTGATTACATCGATAGGGTTTCTCTCCAGTATGGCTTCTTTCATGATTTTGAAGAACACTTTTATATGCAAAAGCCCTACCACATTGATAACATTCATAGGGTTTCTCTCCAGTGTGAATTCTTTTATGTATTTTAA
>NW_026594014.1:1740634-1768776 GCF_907164565.1 Psammomys obesus | reverse complement strand
AGTGTGAATTCTTTTATGTATTTTAAGATAAGCATTACATGAAAAGACTTTACCACATTGATTACACTCATTGGGTTTCTCTCCAGTGTGAATTCTTTCATGCTTCTGGAGCAGGCTGCTTTGTGCAAAGACTTTACCACCTTGATAACATTCAAAAGGTTTCTCTTCTGTCTTAATTCGTTCATGTATTTGAGGATAACTGGAACGTATAAAGGTTTTAACACATTGAAGATATCCATACGTTTTCTTTCTAGTATGAGATCGAGGTTCTTGAAGACTATGGCAAGCAAAAGCTTTATCACCTTGATAATATTCATAGGGTTTTATTTGCAAATGACTTCTTTGGAGTAATTGCAAAGAGGAATCTGATCTAAAGGCTTTATCATGTTGATTACATTCATTGAGATCCTCCTTATCATTGGTTGATTCATATGTTTCGAGATTCCTATGAGAGTTAAAGCCTTTATCACATGGTTCATACATAAAACTTTCTTTTTCCAAATGAATGTTCTCACATTTTTGAAAGAAAAAAGAACTCACAGCTTTACCACACTGATTACTACTACAAATTTTTCCTATAGGGTGAGATACATTAAATGTGCAAAGTGAACAAGGACAGGCAGATGAATTTCCATATTCCCTGTTTTCATGAGTTTCTTCTGCACTGTGAGTTTGTTGAACTATTCCCACGAGAGTTGGAAAACCAATTAATTGTAAACTTGTATCACAGTCATCATGTCCTCTCATAGGGGGGACTACCACATATCTTCTCCTTGATCTGGGAGATGCAGAGGTACATTGCTTCTTTCCATCTCTTTTCTGCTCATATAGCTTGTATCCAGAGTGACAAATGATATGCCTAGTAACAAAGAATCACAAATAAAACATTTTCACATTGTATTTGCATTGTCTAACCATTTCTGTCTCACACATTTGTAATATAGGAATTCAGGTTTCTCCACCACAACCTTCTTTTCTTTCATGAACTTCTCAGTAAAGTAGGGAAAGTCACTACAAGCATGTGAGGGACATTAGCTGTAATATGGATGATTTTCTTATACAGAGCCTTGCAGATACACCAATATCCTTATCAATTTGTATGCATTTTTCTGATAATTGGGTGGTAAGAAACTAAATGGATGGACAATTCCAAAACATGGCTCTCATGTGGATATGATTTCCATTGTGACATCTAATAAGGCATCATTTCCTTGTCTTATCTTGTTCTAACATTTTGTTTTTGAAAGGTGGGGTGACTTGTTTTCTGTGTTTCAAGACAGTTTCTCTGCATAGCCGGGGCTTTCCTGAAACTCACTCTGTACACTAGGCAAGCCTCAAAGTCTTAGAGATCTGTCTGCCTCTGCCTCTGCCTCTGCCTCTGCCTCTTGAGTGCTAGGATAAGGACATGTCCCACCAATGCCTAGCTTTTTGTCTGGTTTCTTAAAAGAACATTCTCCAAACATTAATAAGCTACTTGGCATTGAGAAACATGTTTTTCTGGGAATTTAGTAATCATCAAAAGTCTAACCATATTTTCACTGTTGTTTTTCATTAAAACTTTAGGATACATTAAAATTTCTTTAAAGACACATACATATTAACTTGCACATGAGAATTACCTTCTTTGTCTTCCAGAATTTTGACAATGTTCAGTATTGCAGTCTTTCAATGTATAGCCTAAAATTCAGTACCAGAAAATGTGTATTACTGGTGAGCAGCAAACCTGAAATTACAGTCCTCAGTGAATATTAGATCAATGCTTGATGTATTCACCACATGCTCCCCCGTTGACAATGAAATCAGAGAAATTGACCACTTTCAAAAAGTTTGTCCTCTTAAGTAAAACAGTGAAGAAAAATGTCACAGTCTTACCTACAAAAGTGAGGTTCCAGTAGGTTTCCAGCATCACATCTTTGTAGAGACTCTTCTGGGAAGGATCCAGCAAAGCCCACTCTTCATGAGTGAAGTTCACATGCACATCCTCATAGGTCACTGCATCCTAAAATGCTCCATACATGTACATAATAAAAATGGTATGTCTGAGTGCATTCTAAAAGTACACTTCATTGAGAATAAATAGACATAATTCAGTGTACTTGATATATTCTGTGCCATACAATTTCAAATGCATTCACCAACTCATTTAAGAAGGAAACAGAAAATGAAGGATGCCATCCATTTCTGTGTCAACTGAATGGACCATAGCATTGCAGGAAAAATGCACAGCAACATATAAACAGAGACATACAAACACAGCAACACCACAAAGTAATAACAGTAAAGTTATTCTACCAAAATTATTAACTTCAGAAAAAGAAAAAAACACACACACATGGAAAAAACAGGCATGGTGGTACACACCATTTATCCCAAAGTTCAGGAGAAAGAAACGTGTAATTCTGATTTCCAGGCAAGCTTGTTGGATGTAAAGATTTACAGAACAGCCAAAAGTACATAGTGAGACCCTATCTCAAACAAAGCAAAAAAGATACAGCGCACTCATGAGCTCACTCAGATTTCCGCCAAAGAATTAAACATTCATTTCAATTCTGTACTTGTGTGTCAGAAAACTGGCGTGAGCC
Source organism: Psammomys obesus (assembly GCF_907164565.1). Classification (NCBI taxonomy): domain Eukaryota; kingdom Metazoa; phylum Chordata; class Mammalia; order Rodentia; family Muridae; genus Psammomys; species Psammomys obesus. The sequence continues at coordinate 1,766,194 of NW_026594014.1, read as the reverse complement.
CTTTAAAACTGCATGGTTAATATGGCATTCCTAAGAAGAAATGTACTTTTAATAAGTTACTGACTAACAGATCAGAGAGTTCTCAAAAACATTAGTAAAGCAAATGTGGATTCTAACCAATAAAACAACAAGAAAAATAACAAAATGATGAGCACATAATGATGGGCCAAAACTCAGATTACATGTTACTTTTGAAGAGAACAATGATCAATCCCCAGCGTCCACATAGAAGCCCTCAACCATTTCTAATTCCTGATAAAGAGACTCCAATGCTGTGTTCTGGCTTCAGTTTGTCATCTTAAGGCACACATACATGCAAGAGAGCCATGCATACATTTCAAAATTATTTTCAAAAGTAAAAAATTAATAATAATACACAGATGTAGAGAGAATGTTACCTATCTCCTGAAACCTATTGGTCCAGGAGATCAGTACTAATGTCATGAACACATGCTATCTTGGTCTGAAAAATGATGCCCTCTGACAAAGACCAAAAGTCACGATTTGAATAAAGCTCTGCAAAAGAGCAAATGCTTGGCGTGTACAAAACTGTAATTCAACCAGAAAAATATATATATAAACATAAAACTACAAGGCGAGAAAAATGGTTTAGCTAGGAAAAGAAATTGTTTTCTATTTTAGCTTACATTGTTTAGGGATGGAGTCTGTAATGGAGTAGTGATGTTTCTATATGACAAGGGAAGGGCCTACTCAGTTTCAATCACACAAAGAAGGGGAAATGAAGCGAGGATATAAAAACCCAATACCCTTTGTATGAAACAAACTTCTTCCAGAAATACTCTTCCTATGGATTTCATAAGCACCACAATGACAAATGTCACCATAGAGACAAATGCTCAGGGACATCATCCTACCTTGCAGACTTTTTCTTGAATCCATCACATGTTGACCGAAGTCCTGAGAGGATCACAGTCAACCCATGGTGCAAAATGCACTTTATCTGATTTTAAAGACCCCCATATTATGTAACAGACCTGACACTGTTAAAATGTCCAAATTTCTTCTTGCATTCACGACAATCTCTTGATTATGATATTTTATAAAATCAAAACACAAATTACATCTACATGTCACACAATGAAACAGAACACACATTTCCCTTTAAAGACCAGAGAAAATATTGGACCAAGACAAGACTGAAAACCTACTGGGCAGCCCAGACCATACGTAACTGTAATAAAGATAGAACCAAACAAAATGTTCTGGAAGGAGACTGAGAAGGTAAAACACACTGCTTATAATGTTTGGCTTCCACGGTTATAATTTATGTGGTCATGTATATGGATGGACTCAACTGTCTCTTGTTGAGACCACTGAATTCTTCTCTCTGTACCTAACTTGCCTACACAATTCCTATCTGTATTAATGCTCACCTAACTAATATGTATTTTAAAGAAGAGTTAAACAGTGCACACATAACCTTTGAGAAGTGTGAATCCCACTGAGACGTGTACCACATACAGGATTGGATGTTCGGAAGGAGCTGAGCTAACCTTGAGCAAAAACCACATCCCATCTTGGATATTATGTTAATATTATATTACAACTATAGAACCTGAGCTATTGATTTAAAAAAGATCCAATAAAATAGCTAACAATTTATGTTACAAAACAAGAGAAAACAGGTTACAAGAGGTCATATGATATGAAAAAGATGATCAACATAACATCAACATATGACCAACATAAATAGCATAAATACTGACATCCTCTGACTTCCAAACTTTGCATATCACTACAGTAAACACTATACTTTCCAGAGAAAAATAAAGAAATCAACATAACACAGAAAAAAGATTATAAATAAAAATACAGCTGAATGTTTAGTGCAAGGTGAAAAACTTTGATAAGATACTAGAGAAGCTACAGCTCTCCAAGATAGTAAACTACCATTCATGCAAAAAATTAAAGGAGCTCAGTCATGCTCATTACATGGTGACGTCAGAAACAAAGACGATGACACAAAAGAGCTCCAGCTCCCCATGGTCTACACAGACACAGGCAACTGTGCAAAGTCATTCAGAAGTCCTGCTTCTGCCTGGGAGTTGCAGAAACTTGTGCTGGAACCTCAATATAAGTCAATGCATTGTCTGGACCTCACATGACCTCAAGGGACCTCACTTGACAGCCCTTGCCAAGACCCCTACTGGCTCCTGTGGCTCTTCCCCATGTGGAGACTGTGACCTCTTACTCACCATGGTGCAGTTTCTGAACTAGTTCCTGCTATTCTCAGAGCTGCCAACAGTGGTCCACAGTGCAGCACAGGGAGCCACTAGACAAGTCTCTCAGGCCCAAATATGAGCCTGCAGAATGGCAGACTGGAAGGGTCCTCCCCATTCTGACAGGTATGCCCACCTACCTAAGGCCCTATTGGGCTACTGAGGCCTGAGTGTTGAGAGAAGCTGTTAGGGACACAGTCCTGTAAAGGCGTTCAGCAGTGATTCCCAGCCCTGGCTTCCACCAAAAGCACAGAACTGTCCCGGACCTGCAGAGACTGGCATTGCGGTAAAAATTGTGCCTGAACTGCAAAACTTCCCCTTCTTTCTCAAGCACTCTGGGTCTTTAGCATATGCAGACCATCATGCACTCTGCAGTGCAGCAATTCTCCTACCTCAGAGTGGAAAATGTATCCAGCCCATTCAGGTGAAATTTAAACCACATGATTGATACTCACCATGCATCAGCAATTTTAACAGGGCAAACTCAGGATTATTATAAGCTCTTTCAGCTGCACATTATTAGCCTAAACATTAATACTTTACCAGCCTCCTATGGTGGCACACCTATCAGGCCAGCTATATTTCCTGCTATAGGAAGTGTAGACAGAAAAGATGTCAAAGTATTCCAATTTGCAGATAATATAATAGTCTACATAAGTGACCCCAAAATTCTACCACAGAACTCCCACAGATGCTAAAACCTTCAGTAAACTGGCTCTTTACAAAATTAATTCAAAAAAAATTAGTAGTCTTCCTTTATACAAGCTACAAACAGCCTGATTAAAAAAATTAGGGAAATAACACCCTTTACAATAGCAACTAATAATGTAAAGCATCTGGGTATAACTCTAACAAGTAAAACTTGTATGACAAGAACCTCAAGTCTTTTTTTTTTTTTTTTTTTTTTTTTTTTTTTTGGTTTTTCAAGACAGGGTTTTTCTATGTAGCCTTGGTTATCCTGGACTCAAATTGTAGACCACCCTGGCCTTGGACTCACAGAGACCCACCTGCCTCTGCCTCCCAAGTGCTGGGATTAACGGCATGCGGCACCACCATCCAGAAAATGTCAAGTCTTTGAAGAAAGAAATTGAAGCAGATATTAGAAGATGGAAAGATCTCCCATAGTAAAAATGAATGTCTTAACCAAAAGCAATCTGCAGACTCATTCACAGCTTCTTTCCTTCTTTCTTTCTTTCTTTCTTTCTTTCTTTCTTTCTTTCTTTCTTCCTTCCTTCCTTCCTTCCTTCCTCCCTTCCTTTCTTTCTTTCTTTCTTTCTACAGCACTGTGTCTACATACCAGAAGAGGCATCAGATCTCACTATAGATGGTCATGGGCCATCATGTGGTTCCTGAGAATTGAACTCAGGACCTTTGGAAGAACAACCAGTGTTCTTCACCTCTGAGCCATCTCTTCATCTCCTCTGTACAGCTTCTTTAAGTTAAAATAGGAACAGATGAATAACTTTTCAAGGAAATTCTTATCTCTGGGACACTTCATTTCAAAGAAATAACACTACTCTTGTTAGTATTTAGGCACCTGCTTCTGGGTTGCCTAGCAACCTATGATGTCATCATCTGTCACAACCAGGTGGCCACACCTGGAAGGCGTCGTTACCTTGCTCTTTAAAGGGAACAACCCAACACGTGGTCTCGCTCTTGCTCTTTTGCTCCCTCTTGCCCTCTGTCCCCTCTTGGTCCTATTTCCTTTCTCTGTAGGGGCGCCCCTTCTCTCCCCCATCATGCCCTGCTCTCCCTTCTCTCTCTCTATTCATCTCTATCTAATAAACCTCTTTCACATAAAATCTCTTGTGTGCCTGATGGTCATTATTTAATATGTCCCAACAACTGTGAGTTGCCAAAGAAATGAACAACTGCAGCCCTGGAGACCAGGAGACCACCATGGAGTAGGGAGCAGGAGGTGAAATAGTCAGCCCCCAATCTACTGACCTGCCAGCAAGAGTGGTGAGGTCTGCCCAGAGCCCTCAGTGTTCCGGGCTTGTGCCATTTCCCAGGACCCACCCCAATCTATAGCCTAGAAACCAGCACAGATCAGGGAGCAGGTGAGAGGGCCTGCCACCACCCATGAGCAACAGCCCAGGACCCTCGGGGCTCCACTTCCCCTGCACGTCCCACACGTGAGCTCCCAGGCCTGCACCATTTCCCAAGGCCTACCGTGAGCTGCCGCCCCAGAGGCCAGCATGTTTCAGGGAGCTGCAGGAAAACCAGAGGACTGTGGCCATCTGGGACCAGGAATTCTACTTACCCAGAAACCTACTACCATCAGAGAATACCAGGCCTGCTAATAACAGAGTCAACCAAATGGTTAAAGGTCAGCACAAGAACAACAGCAACAAAACCCAGGCCCATATGACACCACCAAAACCCAGCTATCCTATCACAGCAAGCCCTGAGAATACTATCACACTGGAATCACAAGAAAATTATCTTAAATCTGAGGTTATGAAAATGATAAAGGCCTTAAAAGAATAACATAAATCCCTCAAAGAACTGCAGGAAAATACAATCAAACAGGTGAAAGAATTAATAAACCCCTTAAAGGTATACAGGAAAATAGAACCAAATGGAAGAAGGAAATAAATAAAACTGTCCAGGACCTAAAAATGGAAATAGAAGCAATAAAGAAAACACAGTCTGAGGCAATCCTGGAGATGAAAACCTAGGGAAGAGAACAGGAACTAGACACAGCATCAGTAACAGAATACAAAAGATGGAAGACAGAATTTCAAGTGTAGAAGATATGACTGAAGAAACTAGTATTAGTCAAAGAAAATGTTAAATCTAAAAAAAGTTCCTGACACAAAACATCCAAGACATCTGGAACAATATGAAAAACCCAAACCTAATAATAATAAGAATAGAAGATGACTCAAAGCTTCAAGGCCCAGAAAATTTTTCAGCAAAATCACAGAAGAAAACTTCCCCAACCTAAAGAAAGAAATGCCTACAGGACACCAAATAGATTGAACCAGAAAAGAAAATCTTCCCATTACATAATAATCAAAACGCTAAATGTATGGCACAAAAATAAATAATGAATGAATGAATATTAAAAGCTGCAAGGGAAAAAGACCAGGTCACATATAAAAGGAAACCTATCACAGTTATACGTGACTTCTCAACAGACTGTGAAAGCCAGAAGGGCCTGAAAGATGTCATGGAGACACTAAGAGAACATAGATGTCAACCCTGACTACTATACCCAGCAATAATATCAGTCACCTTAGGTGGAGAAAACAAGATAGTCCATGATAAAATGAAGTTTAAACAGTACCTAGCCACAAACCTAACCCTACAAAAAATATTAGAAGAAAGCTCCAACCCAAGAAAACTCTAACTACACTCAGGCAAACACAAAATACAAATGACCACACACACACAAAATGAAAAGAAAGAACACAGGCACACAATATCACCACCAACATCAAAAGAACAGGAAGTAACAACCACTGGTCATTAATATCTCAATGGCTTCAACTCCCCAATAAAAAGACACAGGCTAAAATGGGTACATAAACAGGACCCATTATTCTCTTGCATACAAGAAACACACCTCAGCAATAATGACAGTCATTACCTTAAAATAAAGGGCTTAAAAATTTTTTTCCAAGCAAACAGACACAAGAAGCAAGCTGGAGTAGCTATTCTAATAATTATAATTAAATAGTCTTTCAACCAAAATTAATCAAAAAAGATATATAAGGATACTTCATACTCATTAAAGGAAAAATTGAACAAGATGACATTTCAATTCTGAACATATATGCTCCAAATGCAAGGGCACCCACATTTGTAAAAGAAACATTACTAAAGCTTAAATTACACATCCAATCCCAAACATTAATAGTAGAAGACTTCAACAGACCTCTCTCACTAATGGACAGCACATTGAGACAAAAACTAAACAGAGACATAACAAAACTAACTGATGCTATGAGAGAATTGGACCTAACAGATATCTACAGAACATTCCATCCAAACACAAAAGAATATTCCTTCTTCTCAGCACCTCATGGAACCTTCTCCAAATTTACCATATACTAGGACACAAAGAAAGCCTCAACAAATACAAGAAAATTGAAATAATACTTTGTATTCTATCAGACCACCATCGATTAAAACTAGACTTCAACAACTACAGAAACAATAGAATGCCTACAAACTCATGAAAACTGAACAACTCTCTACTTAATGTCAGTTGTCATTAAGGGTCAGAAAAGAAATAAGGAAAGAAATTAAAGACTTTCTAGAATTCAATGAGAAATAAGGCACAACATACCCAAACTTATGGGACACAATGGAAGCAGTGCTAAGAGGAAAGTTCATAGTGCTAAGTGCCTTCATAAAGAAAGTAGAGGGAGCTCATACTAGCAACTTAACAGCTAACCTGAAAGCTCTAGAAAAGAAAGCAAGCAAACATACCCAAGAGGAGTATACAGTAGAATATTATCAAACTCAGGGCTGAAATCAATAACCTAGAAACAAAGAGAACAACACAGAGAATCAACAAAACCAAGAGCTGTTTTTTTTTTTTAGAAAATCGACAACATAAACAAACCCTTAGAGAAACTAAAACACACAAGTAGTGCATGCAAATTAATAAAATCAGAAATTAAAAGGGGGGTATAAAAACAGACACCAAGGAAATCCAAGGAATCATTAGATCATACTTCAAAAACCTATATACCTCAAAATTGGAAAATGTAAATGAAATGGATGATTTTCATGACAGATACCACTTACCAAAGATCAGGTTAACAATTTAAAAACCTTTAACCCCTAAGGAAATAGAAGCTGTCATCAAAAGCCTCCCAACCTAAAAGAGCCCTGGAGCAGATGGTTAAAGCACAGAATTCTACCAGACTTTCAAAGAAAAACCAATAACCTACTCCTCAAACTTTCCCACAAGATAGGAACAGAAGGAACATTGCCAAACTCATTCTATGAGGCCACAGTCACCCTGATATCTAAGCCACATGAAGACTCGACAAAGAAAGAGAATTTCAGACCAATCTCCTGTATGAACATTGATGCAAAACTATACAATAAAATACTTGCAAACCTAATCCAGGAACACATCAAAAATATCATACAACATGATCAAGTAGGCTTTATCCCAGGAATGGAGGAATGGTTCAACATATGAAAATCCATGAACGTAATCCACCATATAAACAAGCTGAAAACAAAATTAAACAACAACAACAAAAATCCCTGACACTATTAATGATGCTCTCCTATGCTTACAGACAGGAGACTAACTTGACTGTTGTCTAGGAGGCTTCACACAGCAGCAGACTGAAATGGATGCTGGGTCTTGCTGTTAGAGCTCTGGGGGTCTTGTGGAAGTGTTAGAAGAAAGATGGAAGGACCTGAAGGGGACACAAGCCTCACAAGATCAACAGAGACAATTAACCCAGACCCATGGGGGCTTACAGAAACTGAGACATCAACTAAGGATCATGTATGGTATGGATCTAGGAACCCTGCACATTTATAGCCGGTGGGTGGGCGGCTTGATCTTCATGGGGTTGAATGACAAGCTGATGGGGGACTGCTTGCAAGATGGACTCTATTGCCTGATTTTGGATCACTTCCCCGTGCCAGGGGTGCCTTGTCTGGCCTCTCAGGATGAGGATACGCTCAATCCTGGCGTGATTTGATGTGCTAAGGAAGGATGATATAGGGTTGAGGGGGGTTCACCTTTTCTGGGAAAGAGAAGGGAAAGGAGAAGGAGAAAAAGAGGGATCTTGGAGTAGAGGAGGGAGGGGCACCCTTGGAAAGAAAAGTAAATAAACTGAAACATTAAAATAAAAAGAAAAAATTTAAAAAAAAAAAAGAAAAAACACAAGATCATCCATGATCATCTCATTAGAGGCTGAAAAGGTCTTTGATAAAATCTAGCACCCCATCTTGTTTAAAGTCTTAGGGAAATCGGAGATAGAAGGCACATATATAAATGCAATAAAGGCAATACATAGCAGGCCAATGACTAACATCAAGTTAAATGGAGAAAAACAGTGTCCCTGCTAAAAATCAAGGACAAGACAAGGCTGCCCAGTTTCACCATATCTTTTCAATATGATACTTGCAGTACTAGCTAGAGCAATAAGACAAGTAAAGGAGATCATGGGGATACAAATTAGAAGGGAAGAGGTCAAAGTATCGCTATTCACAGATGATATGATAGTATACATAAGTGAACCCCCAAGATTCTACCAGGGAACTCCTACAGCTGATAAACACCTTTAGCAAAGAGTCTGAATACAAAATTAACTCAAAAAAGCCAGCAGCCTTCCTTTATACAAGAAACAAATGGGCTGAGAAAGAAATTAGGAAAATAACACCCTTGACAATAGCCACAAATAATATAAAATATCTTGGTTAGAGTTTTAAACTCTACTGTATGACTTAAAGAACTTAAAGTCTTTGAAGAAAGAAACTGAAGTAGATTTTAGAAGGTGGAACGATCTCCCATGCTCATGGATCAGTAGGATTAACACAGTAAAAATGGACATGCTGCCAAAAGCAATCTACAGATTACCATCAAAATTCTAACACAATTTTTTAATACCTGGAAAGAGCAACCATTAACTTCATATGGAGAAATAAAAGACCCAGGATAGCCAAAACAATTCTGTAGAATAAAAGAACTTCCTGATGAGACATGATAAGCTAGTGTCAGATGGAAGGGGAGGAGGACCTCCCCTATCAATGGACTTGGAAAAGGGAATGGGAAGAGATGAGGGAGGGAGGGTGGAATTGGGAGGGAATGAGGGACGGGGCTACAGCTGAAATACAAAGTGAGTAAACTGTAATAAATATAGAAAATAAAAATTTAATTTTTTTTTTAAAAAGAACATCTCATAGTTTCAACATCCCTAATTTAAAGCTATACTACAAAGCAATAGTAATAAAAACTACATGGTATTGGCATAGAAACAGACAGGTTAATCAATGGGACTGAATTGAAGACCCAGAAACAAACCCACACTCCTAGAGGCACTTGATTTTTGACAAAGAAGCTAGAACCATACAAGAGAAAAAAGAAAGCATCTTCAACAAATGGTGCTGGTCTAACTAGATGTCTACTGTAGAAAAATGCACATAGAGCTGTGTTTATCATCCTGCAAACAATTCAAGTCCAAGTGAATCAAAGATCCTGCCATAAAACCAGAGACTCTAAACATATTAGAAGAAAAAATGGGGAAAAGTATGGAACTCCTGGGCATAGGAAACAACATCCTGAACAGAACACCAGCTTCACAGGCTCTGAGATCAGCAATTAATAAATGGAATTTCATGAAACGAAAAAGCTTCTGTAAGTCAAAGAACACTGTCAATAGAACAAAATGGCAGCCTACAGATTGGGGAAAAAATTTTTCACCAACCCTACATAAGAGAGAGGGCTAATATCCAAAATATATAAAGAATTTAAGAAATTAAACATCGACATATAAAACAATCCAATTAAAAAAACAGGGTATGGAGCTAAACTGAGAATTCACAACACAGGAATTTCAAATGGCTGAGAAGCACTTAAAAAAAAAAAAGGTTCAATGTCCTTAGCCATCAGAGAAATGTCTGGAATGTCCTTGGAGCACTATACAGGAATCAAACATCCAGGGAACAGCTAATAGTTAATTCAACTTTAATTATAGAGAACAAAGGTTATACACCCTGTGGGGAATGGAGGGCCTCCAAGAATAGGTGTACATAATTGGTTGGAACTAGGCACTTCAAGGATGCTTGATTTGCATTATATAGCACACTCTTATCATGTGACTGGAAAACACAGTACCTAATTAATATACAGGCACTTGGAGGGGAGAAGTGGCAGTGAGCTCTGTCAGAGGCCATATATCAAATGTGGTTAGGGGAGTTTGTGTCTATAGAGACACTCTTCAGATGAAGTCAGGCAGAGAGCTGGGGACCCCAGAGAGGGGAGAGAGACCTGCCATTAAGGCAGAGCTCACAAAGGCTATCTGGACCAGGCGAGAACTGCAACCTCAACCAGCAGGGTACTTCCAACATACAATATAAAATTTTCTGGAAGTATCTCCATCCGTGATTTAAAGCTTTATGACAGAGAAACATAAAAACTGCACAGTAGTAGCGTAGAAACAGACTACCTGATCAATAGAATCAAAGTGAACACCCAGAAATAAACCCATACACCTTGATATTTAACAATGAAGCCAAAACCATACAATGGGAAAAAAGAAAGCATCTTCAACAAATGGTACTGGTCTAACTGCATGTCTACATGTAGAAAACTGAAAATAGATCTGTATCAATCACCCTGCACAAAACTCAAACCCAAGTCGATCGAAGACATCAACATAAAACCAGAAGCATTAAATCTATTAGAAGAGAAAGTGGTGAAGGGCCTTGGGTTCATTGGCACAGGAGATAACTTTCTGAACAGAACACCAACAGTTCAGGCTCTAAAATCAATAACTAATAAATGAGATCTCATGAAACTGAAAAGCTTCTGTTAGGCAAAGGACCCTGTCAATAGAAGAAAACAGCAGCCTACAGATTTGGAAAAGATCTTCAACAACCCTACATTTGACAAAGGGCTAATCTAAAATATATATTTTTTAAAAAACTGAAAAAAATTGAACACCAACAAACAAAACATCCAATTAAAAAATGGGGTACAAAGCTAAACAAAGAATTCTCAGCAGAGGAATATCAAATGGCTGAGAAGCACTTAAAGAAATGTTCAACACCCTTAGTCATCAGAGAAATGCAAATCAAAATGACTCTGAGATTCCATCTTACACCCAACAAAAACTCAAGTGACAGCACATGCTGGCGAGTACATAGAGACAGGGGAACACTAATCTCTTGTTAGTGGGAGTGCAAACTTCTACAACCACTCTGGAAATCAATCTGGCACTAGCTCAAAAAATTGGGAATAGCTCTACCTCAAGAACCAGCTACACCACTACCACACAACAAGGACATTTGCTCAACTATGTTCATTGCAGCTTTATTCATAATAGCCAGAATGTGGAAACAACCTAGATGTCCCTCAACCAAGGAATGGATAAAGAAAATTGTGGTACATTTACACAATGGAATGTAAATTTGCAGACCAATGGATGGAACTAGAAAAGATCATCCTGAGCGAGATAACGCAGATCCAGAAAGGCATACATGGCATGTTCACTTATAAATGGATTTCAGCCACATAGTAAAACGCAATCATATTACCAGACCCAAAGAATTCACAGACCCAAAGAAGGTAAGGAACAAGGAACATCTAAGAGAGGATGCTTAACTCACACTCAGAAAGAGAAATAGAACAGACAGCGGAAGTGGTTGAAGAGAGGAAACAGGGTAAGAGGGAAAGCACAGAGAGAAAGGAGGGTGTGAGAATCAGATATCAGACCTGGGGAAAGCAGAGGTGGGACGGCAGAGGGTTGCAGAGGGGAGAGAAACCTTGAGTGGGGTCTTGTCTGGGGCAACCTGAAGACCTACAATAGGGTAGGCTTCTAAGTGTTAACATAGAAGGGTGACCCTAGCTGAGACTCCTAGTAACAAGGGTCATGGACACTGAAGAAGCCACCCTCTTAGTGAAGGGAGGGGAACACAAAAACTTCGACCCAAAATTTACCCTGCCTACAGGATGTGTAGGAACAAAAATAAAGCAGAGATTGAGGGAATGTCCAACCAATGACTGACCCAACCTGAAACTTACCCCAGGGCAGACAGCAAAGCCCTGACAGGATTAGCAATACTCTGCTTGCTTGCAGAGGGGAGCCAAGCATAGCTGTCCTCTGAGTGGCTCCACTCAGCACCTGATGGAAACAGATGCAGAAACCTCCCACCAATCATTGGGTGAAGCACAGGCAGCCTTGTGGAAGAGTTTGTGCGGTGGAGGAGGGGGGTATCAAAGGACCTAAAGGGGACAGGAGCTCTACAAGAAGACCAACAGAGCCAACTAACCAGGGGCCCGGGGACCAGTGAAGACTGAGGCACCAACCAAGGACCATGAATGGACTGGACCAAGGCTCCCTACACATATGTAGCCAATGGGTATCTCAGTCCTCATATAGGGTTCATAGTAAGGGGAATGGGGGCTCTTACTTCTGACATGGACCCCGTTGATCACTGGTTATCCTCAGGCACCTGACCCCTGTCATCTTACATATGGATAGGAACTAAACAGACTTACAGCCCATTGACTGAAAAAAAGCTCACTGTGACTACGGGCAGCCCAAATTAATGCTCTGCTTTGTATGTTAACTCATCTGAAGACCAACAATATTAATGAGCCACAGAGACTACTTTGTGGGCATATAGTAATGGGTTGACTAAATGTGCCTCTTCTGATGCTTTCCAAACTATGTAGACAGGTTTATCAGGACTTAATGGTATTAAAAGTTTGTTTCTGAATTAAAATAACACTTAGATTCCATTACAAAAAATTATCCTACAAAATTGAAAAGGCTTAGACTTCTCATGAGATGAAAGAAACTATGTCTGGCTTTGGAAAAAAAATGTTGTCTGTATGCTAATTGATCAGCAGTAACTGAAACATGTTGCTATAGTTCGGAAATTAACTGATACCAGTCTCTATCCTCCTGGCCCCCAGCTAACCACTCTGCTTTCAACACTGAAAGTATGTCAATCCAGATCATGAGTTTTGTGCTTAAAAGCTCCCCCTGAAAAAGGCTCAGAGCTATACAGGCATGGGCTCCCCTTAGCAGGGAGCTGGGCTAAACTTGAGTAGAAAGTAACCATGAGATCTGCTGCCATCTTGGCTATTATGTAAATATCATACTACGACAAAACAAAACTTGAAGTACAGATTCAACAAAAGTCCAATAAAATGTCTAACAATTAGTCTACAAAAAAAGAAAACTGATGAGAAAAGGTAATCACGAATGAAAAAAATGTTCAACACAAAATTGAATAAATACTAAACACAGTGACACCCTTGGACTTCAAACTTCAAATACAACTGCACTAACGACTACACTCTTGCTGGGCAGTAGTGGCCTCGCCTTTAATCCCAGCTCTGGGAAGGCAGAGGCAGGCAGGTGAGTTCCAAGCCAGCCTACTATAAAAAGAGAAACCCTGCTTCAAAAAAAAAAAAAAAACTGTACTGTACTGTACTGTCTGGGAAAGAATAAAGAGTTCAACAGACCATGAGAAAAAACTTGGAAGAAACAACACACAATGAAAACAGTCAGTTTTGACACATGAGGCCAGAAAACCGAGTAAGTTTGCTCTTTTGAACCACCGTGGCATCTACATGCAAATGTGTTAATAACACAGACTTTCCACCTGCACAGAATTAACTGCAGACGGAGCCGACACCTGACTGTCAGTGCAGAGCTTCTAGACGACACTGGAGAAACTAGGGTCTGCGAGTCAGCACACCTGCTTCCCTGCAGACAGTAAAAGCGGCTGAGGCTCGCTGCCCGGTGAGGCCAGCAACAGGAAGTTTTCCCACCAGGCTCCGCTGCCCATTCTCTGCTCGGGCGCAGGGGAATCAAGTCACTCAAAGGTCCCGCTTGCACTTGGGAGGTGCCGGGACCCCAGAAAACCTCAGGTGAACACTGGACACCTGGCCTCGCCGCCGGTCCCCGCCCCCGGGACGAACCCACTCGGGCTCCCGCGGCTCCTCCCCGCGAGGGGACGGCGGCCCCGCTCACCATGGCGCGGACTCCGAGCTCGCCCCGCTCGCCTCGGCTCCCGGCAGCCGATCACAGCGCGGCTCTCGACACAACAACCGGCGGCTTCCGCAGTTTCTCAGGGAAAACTGCAGCAAGGAGGACCCCGGAAGTGCCCGCCCCATTCTGACTGGCGGGTCGGTCTCGAGGCCCTGATTGGCTGCTGACGCCTGAGTGACAGGCGCTGCTTACCTAGCAACAGGACGCGCAGTGCTTTCCTGCAGGCTCCCACTCCAGAAGAAAACTGTTACACACCTGCGGCTTTTAGCGCTGCAGGAGAGCTTGCGCCTGGCCTGCGAAGTCGTCCCTACACTATTCCTGCACTCAGTGCACACTTCTCCTTCGAGAAGGCACAGGGTCTCTAGCATACAAAGATCATTAAACACTGGGCGGCGGTGGAGTGACCCCCTGACTCCCAGCTGAAAGGTGCACAGCCCATCCACCTCAAATTTAGACAACCTGACTGATGTCCCCGGACGTCAGCAACTTCAGTAAGGCACACCTAGGATTGCTCACCTCTCTCAGCTACACCCTGGTACCCAACGCATTAAAACTTTCCCAGCTTTCTGTGGTGGCACTTGCCTTTCATGCATTCAGGAGATGAAAGCCAGATATCAAAAGTTTAAGCCCGGTCCATAGAGTAAGTTTCAGGACAGCCAGGAAAATCAATCAAACCAACAAAGAAACAAAAACCCAACTATCAGGGCCCACAAAGGGGTGGTGACCAGGGTGAGGACCTGTAACAAGAAGACAGAAATTGAAAGTTTGGGCTCACTATGTCTTAAATAATACGATGGCTCACGTTAAGCAAGTTTATTAAGATGTACAGCTCTGATACACTATTTATAGGTGACGAATAAGACAGCACGAAGATAATTCAGCAATGTTGGCTAGAAGAACACAGGATAACGCAGAGTGAACACACAGAGGCCACGAGACTGATAAGTATAGCCTCTTAGGCTCAAGAGCCTGGTTTATTTGACCTGCTCAAGATGCTTTCTCAAGCACCAGACCAGGACTTACCAAGTCTGCCTCTAAATAGGACACAAAAGTCATGTTCCCTTGATGCTTTCATCAGGGCATCTGAGAAAGCCTTGGCTCCCAAAAGACTCACCTCCAACCTTAACAACAACACATATGAAAATGGAAACAAAAAATCAGTGTACAGGAAGATAGGGCTTAGAATGAAAGACTAGTAGAGATTACAAATGAAAGCCACATTAGAGGGAATAAGAACCTATAAATGACACCAAAAGTGCACTTTTGAAAACCATGATTGAAACAACTTTAGCTAACTATTTCTTATAAGAAAATAGATTCATATTGCTAATTTCCCGTATGAATTTAGAGCTGAGAGTGGTGATGCAGTCCTGAAATCCCACCACATGGAAGACTGAGGCAGCAGCTTTAAAAGTTTAAGGCCTGGTATGATTACAGAGTATGTTGATGTTGACATAATATTTGAATAACCTAACCAGACCTTGCCTCAATATATATATATATATATTTTTTTTTTTTTTTTAATTCAGTGAAGAGATGCTGGCTAAGCATGGAGCTGGCTCAAGAATGAGGGCCTGGTATTCTCTACCACAAAATGAAACTAGAACTACTACAGGAAAATATACTGAAATAAGTGGGATAGAAGGGAGTGCTATGAGAGGAACCAGCTACTTGGCTGAGTGAGTAAAGGCACATCACAACAACAACAGAACTCCAGAAAAACATCTGAATGTGTTAGGGTTATGTTGTGCAGACAAGTCTCCTTTTTAAATGGGTATGGGTATTTAATTTAAAAGTTATATCTTTACAATATGCTATATACATGATAGACGTGGGAGAAAACCTACTCCTCCAACTTGTCCTCTGATCTTCACACATGTGCTGTGGAATGTGTCTTCATACACATCTCAAAGGCACAAGTTTAGAATTTTAAAACAGAAAACAATATGAAAAAAAAACTAAAAAAAAAAAAAAAAACAGTAAAACAGCTAGCTATGTGTTAGCACAACCATTCACCAAAATAGAATTCATTTCAACACAGACAAAATGTCAAAAAGAAGCAAAGCTTTCACAGTTAACTCCCTACGAAGTCATCAAGATATCTCTACACAGCTTCCTTGGGGTGAAACAGGAGCAAGTGAAGAGGTTTTTTTCTTTTTATGGAAATTCCTATCTAACGAAAACTTCATTTTGGATTAAATCACTAAAGAAAAGAAAAAGAAAGAAAGACAGAGGGCAAAGTCATTCATAATAAAATTAATCAGAACCATGAGTACAGGATCTGTCCAATCTCACCAGGCTCTGTTGGCAGGTCTCAAGGAGCCACTAGATGGCCCGCCAAATTGACTAAGGTATGATAAGTTAGACAGGGTCCCAAGGAATCTCCAGCCGCCTTCCTGGAGAGACTCATGGAGGCATTTCTTTATGATCCTAGCAAAGATGAATACAGGTCAAATGTAGTTATGTCTTTTGTAGAACAGTCAAGTGCAGATATCAAAAGGAAGCTGCAAAGGATGGATGGATTACAGGATAAGTCTTTGAGAGAATTAGTGCAAGTAGCAGAAAAAGTATATCATAGCAGGGAAACTGAAGAAGAAAAGAAAAAGAGGGGGGAAAAAAGGAACAGGAGGAGAGAAAATTAAAGAAAAAAAAAAAAACACCAGGATTGCAACTTTTAAAAGATCCTGGCCACAGTTGTTAGGGAAAGCAGGGAAGAGAAACCAAGAGGCCAAAGAAAATAATTACAATTGAGTAAGGATCAATGTGTTTATTGCAAGGAAAAAGGCCATTGGGCCAGGGAATGCCCAAAAAAGAAACAAGGAACTAAAAATTGAAAAAAGCGCCCTCCACAACCAAAAGTATTGGCCTTGGAAGAAGACAGTGATTAGGGAGGACGAGGTTCAGAGCCCCTCCCCGAACCCAGGGTAACACTACAAGTGGAGGGGAAACCAACCCATTTCTTGGAGGGGCTCAACATTCTGTGCTCCTTCAGGCAGATGGGCCTATACCAAGCAAAAGATCATGGGTGCAAGGGGCAACTGTGCCCAAACAATATGCATGGACAACCTGAAGATCTGTAGATCTCGGAGTGGTCAGGTATCCCATTCTTTCATGGTTACTCCTCAATGCCCCTACCCACTGTTAGGATGAGACCTCCTAACCAAAATAGGGGCCCAAATTCATTTTCTCCTAGAAGGGCCACAACTCAAGAGGCCAGATGGGGAACCTTTGCACATTTTAACCCTCAAATAGGAGGATGAATACAAACTTTTTGAGCCAGGTTAAATGGGGGCTAAGAAAGAACTCAATATGGAGGACTGGTTGGCAGAATTCCCACAGACTTGGGTGGAAACAGCAGGAATGGGAAAGGCAATCTATTGGCCTCCAGTGGAACTAAAGGCTCAGGCTGCCCCCATGTAGGTACGACAATATCCTGTGTGCCAGGAAGCCCGGGAAGGAATCAGGCCTCACATTAACAGGCCCCTAAAATTGGGAATTCTCAGAAAATGTCAATCAGCCTGGAACACTCCCTTATTACCAGTTAAAAAGCCAGGAACCCAGGATTATCCACTGGTCTAAGACCTAAGGGATGTCAACCGAAGGGTTGAAGACCTACATCCTACGGTGCCAAACCCTTACACTTTCCTGAGCTCACTAGCCCCTCTAGGACCTGGTATATCATCCTGGACTTGAAGGACACCTTCTTCTGCCTGGAATTAGCATCCCAGAGTCAGGACTTCTTTGCCTTCGAATGGAAGGATCCTGAAATTGGACTCAATGCACAGCTGACCTGGACTCGGCTGCCTCAAGGATTCAAAAACTCATCCACTATCTTTGAAGAAATGCTTCACCAGGATCTTACAAGGCATCGTGTCTCCAACCCCCAAGTGACCTTTTGCAGTATGTAGATGACTTCCTGATCACAGCTGAGGATAAGCAACAATGTCTGGAAGGTACCAAGAGACTTTTAAAGGAACTGGGGGAATTAGGATACAGAGCCTTCGCTAAGAAGGCACAAATCTGTCAGCAACCTTGGCTACCTATTAAAGGATGGTCAGCACTGGCTTTCTAGAACAAGAAAGATTACCCTCAGCCTCCCAACACCCACGAGCCCTAAACAAATGAGAGAATTCCTGGGAATGACAGGCTTCTGACATCTCTGGATTCCAGGGTTTGCAGAGCTAGCAGCACTATTCTATCCCCTCACTATGACTGGGCAACCATTTATCTGAGAAGACAAAGAACAACATGCTTTTGATGCCATTAAACATGCACTTCTGAGTGCCCCTGCTTTAGGACTGCCTCATGTTACCAAACCATTCCATTTGTTCTTGGCTGAGAACAAGGGCATAGCCCAGGGTGTATTGACTTGGAAACTGGGGCCATGGAAACAACCAGTGGCCTACTTGTCTAAGAGGTTAGATCCTGTGGCAGCAGGATGGCCACCATTTCTCTGAATAGTAGCAGCCACAGCCACTTTGGTTAAAGATGCTGACAAATTCATTTGGGGACAGAATCTTAAAATAACAGCCCCACATGTTCTAGAAAATATTGTCGGGCAGGCTCCAGACTGTTGGCTAACTAACATCCGAATGACTCATTATCAGAATCCGTTACTAAACTCAGACAGCATCACCTTTGTACCCCCAGCGGGTCTAAATCCAGCCACCCTGCTACTGGACCCCAATCTAGAGACCCCCCCCCCCGCATGATTGCCTGCAAATACTTGCTGAGTTCCAGGGATGGCAAAAAGATCTATCAGATTAGCCGCTGCCAAACACAGAGATGACTTGGTACACAGACAGGAGCAGCATTTTGGCCAAGGGATGTTGAGCCAGTGCAGTGGTTGTGGACCAGCAAACTATCGTCTGGGCAGAAGCATTACCCCCAGGTACGTCGGCACAGAAGGCTGACCTGATTGCTCTCACGAAGACCTTGACACTGGGAGGCGATAAAAAAAATCAATATCTACACAGATAGCAGGTAAGCCTTCACCACTGCTCATGTACATGGGGCAATCTATCAACAGAGAGGCCTCCTAACCTCTAATGGGAAAGATATTAAGAATAAGCCTGAATTCTGGCCCTCCTGTTGGCCCTGCAGTTACCCAAGAAAGTTAGTATCACACACTGCCCGGGGCCACCAAAAGTCAGATAATCTAGTCGCCATAGGAAACAACATGGCAGATCGAGTAGCCAAAGAGGTAGCCTTAAAGGAAACTGTTCTGGTCCAAACCGAGGTCATCTCATCCCCTACTTGGGACTGGACTAAGGGCTGGCCACCCCTCAGCTACACGGCTGAAGAGAAAGCACAAATTAAGGTCTATCCCACTAACTATTACCTCAAAATGAGGGACATTGGAAAACTCAAAAATGAGAAACTATCTCCTCAGGAAGCAAACCATGGACCTAATCCAACAAACGCATCAATGGACTCATCTGGGACACAAGAAACTAATAGAAGCAGGTAAAGGGTCTCAGCTGTATGTCTCGGATTTAAGAAGGCTGGTAGATATAGTTACAAGACGATGTAAGGCATGTCAACAGGTCAATGCATGTAACATTGAAAATAAAATAGGAAGAAGGCTCAGGGGAACATGGCCAGGAGTTTTCGAAGTATATTTTACTGAAATAGAGCCAGGAAATTTGGTTATAAGTATTTGCTAGTCTTTATAGATACTTTCTCTGGATGGGTCGAAGCCTTTGCCACCAAACAGGAGACCACTGCTGTAGCTAAGATTTTAAAAGAAATATTTCCTGGATTTGGAGTCTCTAAGGTAATAGGGTCAGACAAGGGCCCTGCTTTTGTCTCTCAGGGCTTGGCTATGGTACTGGGACCAATTTGAGACTTCATCCAGGTTATCGTCCCCAGAGTTCAGGACAGGTAAAAGGAATGAATAGAACCCTAAAAGAGGCCTTAACTAAATTGACTTTGGAGACAGGCATGGACTGGTTGGTGCTCCTTCCCTTAGCCCTGTTTAAAGTTAGAAATTCCCCCTATAAGCTTGTATTGACCCCATTTGAAATTCTATCAGTTCCCCCACACCCTTGGTGGCCTCTGGCCCTGATCTGGAATTATCCCAGTTCCATGACAAGGATAGGATAGCTCTACTTGTGGCCTTGCAAACTGTACAGCACGATATCTGGTCTCAGTTATATGCTTTCTATGCCCCAGGGACCCCTGACTCTCCACATCGGTTCCAGATCAGCAATGCTGTATACATCCGCTGACATGGAGTGCAAACATTAGAGCTCCACTGGAAAGGACCGTACATTGTGTTGCTGACACACCTACAGCCATTAAAGTGGATGGCATCGCCTCCTGGGTCCACGGCTTGCAAGCCAAGCCAGCCCACCTATCCCTGGACTCTCCCTCCTGGCAAGCTGAATCCACCAGTAACCCACTGAAAGTCAAGCCGGTCCGACAGGCAGCACTGGACAGGCACACAAGAAATCATGATGGGACTTCCCTTTAAAATCTTGTTGATTTGCTTGGGGGCAAGTCTAATTACTCCAAGCCTTCATCATCCCCTTAACCTTACCTGGGTTGTTTATAAACGGTTATAGGGATAATATAGGTTCTATCTCTAAAGTCACCCCTCCTGGAACTTGGTTCCCAGATCTTTCCATTAATGCCCAGGCCCTCTGGGACAAACTCCAGCTATATAATCTTCCCCAGGTCTATAAAATTGTCTACCTATGCCCTGAAGAGAGCTCCAAACAAGGCACTTGTGGAGGAGCTAAAGAATACTATTGTAAATCTTTGGGCTATGAATCAGCTTGTCTAAGACCTCAATGGGACGGGGGTTGGGGGGGGGACTCCTTTCTATGGAAAAGACCCACATTGGAACCCTGGTCATCAGCAAGACCTCTTAACCTTCTCCCAGCCCAGGTATCATAATGCTTATCCCTGTGGGCCCAATTCGTCGAGTAAGAGACGTAAAGTTCCTCTAATCATGAAATTCAGAGGCTGGAAAGGTAGCTCAGAGATGGGAACAGGTAAAACAACGGGGACTGACACTACATCATGAACTTGGTCCTGACTATGGAGGATTATTTGCAGTTAAGCTCCTTCTCCAGCCCTTTGAGGCAAAGGCTATTGGCCCTAACCAGGTCCTAGCTACAAACCAGCACCGTTCCCCCTGTTGATAATTGCTTCCGTCACTGTCTGCATTAAAGGAACTCTCTGAGTTAGATCTTCTAGAATCAAAAGACCTACTTTGGACTATCATGCAAAACACCTTTCAGGTCCTAAACCAAATTGACCCTAACATTACTTGATCCTGCTGGCTTTATTATGATGTAGCTCCCCCTTACTATGAAGGGCTAGCCTTTAAGGCCTCTGGTTCTAATATAACCAGTACCAAATGTCAAATGCTGAGTATCCCCCCTCCCTTTTGGGGCCCCCTGGGACTCAAACCTTACAGAAAGTTTCCGGAGACACCCCAAGGACATAGATGCAGTCAGTTCTTGGAGCATCCACACAGACAGATGCTGAAAACACTCCAAAGACATAGATGCAGGCTGTCCTTGGAACATCCACAAAGACAAGATCCTAGAAAACCCCAAGGACACTGGTGAGGGCAGGCAGTCCTTGGAAAAACTGCAATGTGGGCAGCTTGACCCAGACCACACTGCCAGCCACCCTACTGGAGAGTCCTAAACATGTAGCTAGATCCCAAATATCCACCAATGAAAAACTGCCCTGTTGCTATTTTCAAAGTTTGCCTATGCCTGAATGTATAAAAACCCAAAGCTTTTGTTCCTCGGGGTCGCCTCTCCTCACAGTGCAGGATGACCCTAACACACTAGCTTCAATAAACCTCTTGCATCGTTCCCAATCCCCATGCCTTACTCGAGGGCCTTCCTGGTAACATGGGACTCCGCCGAGTCTTACATTACGTAGTTAGTCCAGGACCTAAGGATTATTAATGCTGCTGTCATTCCTATACACCCAGTAGTCCTTAACCCTATACTCTACCTCAGACTCCCTCCTCTACCTCTCATTTTAAAGTCATAGACCGTATGGATGCCTTCTTCAACAGTTTTTACACTAAAATTCACATGATCTCTTTGCTTTAACATGGGAGGACAGAATTTTAGTTTACATGAACTGTCCATATGCACAGGTTCCAGGTCAGGCCCCAGTTTTCCCTTTCAGGCTCTGGCCACTGATCTCCTCTCGCTAGCCCACCCCCAGCTGCTTAACAGAATATGTAAATGACCTTCTACTCGGGCTTGCTGTCCTAACATACCGCACAGCTTCTTAACATTTTAGAAAACAAGGGATGCAGAGTCCTCCTTTACAAAGTTCAACTTTCTGTCTCTTGGGTCTTCTCTCTCTAGGCTATCCCATAAGAATCGAACTCACTCTTGATCACATACAACACCTGAGGTCCATCACACTTCTAAGCACCAAAAAAAAAAAAAAAAAAAAAAAAAAAAAAGTTCTATCCTTCCATAGCCTATGGGAATACCTTAGAACCTGCACTCCCAACTTTGGTCTTCTTGAACATCCTGTCTGTAGAACAGCTAAGAGCCTCTTAACTGAGCCTATGGATCCTATTAAACCTTTCACACTTTCTTATTCCTCTGAGATGTCCTCCTACAAGCCCCTACCCTGACTCTCCCTGAACTTAATCAACCCTTTATCCTTTATACCACTAAAAATTGAGAAATGTTTCTAGAGTTTTTGGACAAATAGGAATTCTCGGGTTTGACCCTGTTACCTATCTTTTCAAACATCTAGATAAAATAGGGAAAGACAAGACTTTCTACTGGAAGCACACTGGCTCTTACTGTATTTGTTAACAGTTTTTTATATATGAACAAAGACAATGGAAGATTTAGTTGTATGGACATGAATCCAGATTATGTTAGAGAAAGTGCCAAAATGGTTAATATGTTTTTTTTTAAATGACTTATTTTACATGGTTAAGTTTTGCCTGCATGTATATCTGTGGAGAGGTGTTGGATATCCTGAAATGAGACTGACAATTGTGAGCTTCCCTGTGGGTGCCAGGAATTGAACCTTAAAACTATAGAAATCATCTTGCTAAACCACCTTTTGGATCTTTTAAGACCAGATCTCTGTACAAAATTATGGCCATCCTAAAACTCAGGTTGGCCTGAAACTCAAGAGAGATCTACCTGTCTCACAAGCTCTAGGATTATAAGCATGCAACACTATGACTAGGTGACATGTTTTCTAAATGACCTATCTTTCAGTCAGAAGATTTTATTAGGAACCATCAGTGTTTTGATGAACAGCACTAATACTTCTTGGAATTTTTCATTGCAGTAATTTCAATCGGTAAAGCAATTCCTGTTTCTGTATTCTTGGACACAGCATATTTACAATTTGAAAGGAGACAGTATTTTTTAATTAAATTTTTATTTTTTTAATACTAGTTACCGTTTATTACCTACGTATCCCAGCTGTAGCCCACTCCCTCATTCTCGCCCTATCCCACCCTTCCTCCCTCATCTTATCCCTACCCCTTTCCGAGTCCACTGATAGGGAAGGACCTCCTCCCCTTTCTTCTGACCCTAGCTTATCAGGTTATCTTCAGGTCTGGCTGCAAAGTCCTCTGTGGCCTAGCAGGGAAGCTCCTCCCTTGGGTAGTGGAGAGGGGTCAAAGAAGCACCCACTGAGTTCTTGTCAAAAATGGTCCCTATTCCCCTTACTAGGGTACCCACTTGGATACTGAGCTACCATGGGCTACATCCGAGCAGGGTTTCTAGATTATATCCACACTGGTCCTTGGTTGGAGATATATTCTCATAAAGACCCCTGTGCCAAGATATATTTGGTTCTTGTGGAGTTCCTGTCCTCTCCAAATCTAACTCCCCCTTCTTTCATATGATTACCTGTACTCTGCTGAAGGTTTGGTAGAGACTTTCAGAGGCCCTCAGTGATAGGCTCCTATACTGTTACTTGTTTTCAGGACACAGTATTTTAATGAGTGAGCATTTGTACAAATCTTACTGAAGCACCAGTGAGAAGGATCAGTGGACAAAATACGTGTAGAGTGGAGGATATACCTCTCACATAAGGTTAATGTTTTTTTTTAACCAGTATGAATTGCCTCATGCTTTTAAAAGTTGCTAAATAGGTTGAAGAGATGGCTCAGAGGTTCTGAGACTACTCTCCCAGAGGCCCTGAGTTCGATTCCCAGCAGTCACATGGTGGCTCCCAATGATCTATAATGAGATCTGGTGTCCTCTTCTGACCTGCAGGCACAACACTGTATATGTAATAAATCTCTAGAAAAAAAAAATTAAGTTGCTAAATTTTATTTATGACATTATGTTCATAGAGTTTTTGTCCAGTATTTCTTTCATAACTAAAAAGATAACTCTTCTGTGAAAAGGCTTTACAGTATTCATTACATACATGGGGTTTCTAAGATGACCATACTCATGCCTCTAAAGATGACTGTTTTGTGCAAAGGCTTTCCCACATTAATTACATTCACAATTTCTCTCCAGTATGACTTATTTCACATATCTGAAGATCACAGTTACATGTAAAGGCTTTACCACACTGATTACTTTCATAGGATTTCTCTCCACTATAAATTCTTTCATGCTTCTAAAGAACACTGTTCTGAGCAAAGTATGTAGCACATTGATTACATTCATAGGGTTATTCCCTAGTATGGCCTCTTTTATGCCGATGAAGAACATTTTTATATGCAAAAGCTTCACCACAGAGATTACATTCATAGGGTTTCTCTCCAGTATGAATTCTATCATGCTCTTGAAGATGACTCTTCTGTGTAAAGGCTTTTCCACATTGATTACATGCATAGGGTTTCTCTCCAGTGTGAGTTCTTTCATGCCTCTGAAGATTACTGTTCTGTGCAAAGGCTTTACCACATTGATTACATGCATATGGTTTCTCTCCAGTATGGCTTCTTTTATGTTTCTGAAGTTTACTGTTACTTAGAAAGGCTTTGCCACACTGAATACATTCATAACGTTTCTCTACAGTATGGATTCTTTTATGTTTTTGAAAATTAGTCTTACATGTAAAGGCTTTACCACATTGATGACATTGAAAAGGTTTCTCTTCAATATGACTTCTTTCATGCATTTGAAGGTAATTCTTATATACAAAAGCTTTACCACATTGACTGCATGCATACAGTTCCTCTCCAGTATGACTTCTTTTATGTTTTTGAAGATTACTGTTACGTGCAAAGGCTTTACCACATTGATTACATTCATAAGGTTTCTTTCCAGTATGACTTCTTTTATGTTTTTGAAGTTTACTGTTACTTACAAAAGCTTTACCACATTGATTACACTCATAAGGTTTTTCTCCAGTATGATTTCTTTCATGAATTTGACGATCACTGTTTCGCGTGAAGGTTTTAGCACACTGATTACATTTATATGGTTTCTCTCCAGTATGAGTTTTTTCATGCATTTGAAGATCACCATTTCGTGCAAAGGCTTTACCACATTGATTACATCGATAGGGTTTCTCTCCAGTATGGCTTCTTTCATGATTTTGAAGAACACTTTTATATGCAAAGGCCCTACCACAATGATCACATTTATAGGGTTTCTCTCCAGTGTGAATTCTTTTATGTATTTTAAGATAAC
>NW_026594014.1:1707508-1740624 GCF_907164565.1 Psammomys obesus | reverse complement strand
ATTTTAAGATAAGCATTACATGAAAAGACTTTACCACATTGATTACACTCATTGGGTTTCTCTCCAGTGTGAATTCTTTCATGCTTCTGGAGCAGGCTGCTTTGTGCAAAGACTTTACCACCTTGATAACATTCAAAAGGTTTCTCTTCTGTCTTAATTCGTTCATGTATTTGAGGATAACTGGAACGTATAAAGGTTTTAACACATTGAAGATATCCATACGTTTTCTTTCTAGTATGAGATCGAGGTTCTTGAAGACTATGGCAAGCAAAAGCTTTATCACCTTGATAATATTCATAGGGTTTTATTTGCAAATGACTTCTTTGGAGTAATTGCAAAGAGGAATCTGATCTAAAGGCTTTATCATGTTGATTACATTCATTGAGATCCTCCTTATCATTGGTTGATTCATATGTTTCGAGATTCCTATGAGAGTTAAAGCCTTTATCACATGGTTCATACATAAAACTTTCTTTTTCCAAATGAATGTTCTCACATTTTTGAAAGAAAAAAGAACTCACAGCTTTACCACACTGATTACTACTACAAATTTTTCCTATAGGGTGAGATACATTAAATGTGCAAAGTGAACAAGGACAGGCAGATGAATTTCCATATTCCCTGTTTTCATGAGTTTCTTCTGCACTGTGAGTTTGTTGAACTATTCCCACGAGAGTTGGAAAACCAATTAATTGTAAACTTGTATCACAGTCATTATGTCCTCTCATAGGGGGGACTACCACATATCTTCTCCTTGATCTGGGAGATGCAGAGGTACATTGCTTCTTTCCATCTCTTTTCTGCTCATATAGCTTGTATCCAGAGTGACAAATGATATGCCTAGTAACAAAGAATCACAAATAAAACATTTTCACATTGTATTTGCATCGTCTAACCATTTCTGTCTCACACATTTGTAATATAGGAATTCAGGTTTCTCCACCACAACCTTCTTTTCTTTCATGAACTTCTCAGTAAAGTAGGGAAAGTCACTACAAGCATGTGAGGGACATTAGCTGTAATATGGATGATTTTCTTATACAGAGCCTTGCAGATACACCAATATCCTTATCAATTTGTATGCATTTTTCTGATAATTGGGTGGTAAGAAACTAAATGGATGGACAATTCCAAAACATGGCTCTCATGTGGATATGATTTCCATTGTGACATCTAATAAGGCATCATTTCCTTGTCTTATCTTGTTCTAACATTTTGTTTTTGAAAGGTGGGGTGACATTTGTTTTCTGTGTTTCAAGACAGTTTCTCTGCATAGCCGGGGCTTTCCTGAAACTCACTCTGTACACTAGGCAAGCCTCAAAGTCTTGGAAATCTGTCTGTCTCTGCCTCCTGAGTGCTAAGATAAGGGCATGTCCCACCAAGACCTGGCTTTTTGTCTGGTTTCTTAAAAGAACATTCTCCAAACATTAATAAGCTACCTGGCATTGAGAAACATGTTTTTCTGGGAATTTAGTAATCATCAAAAATCTAGTCATCTTTTCACTGTTGTTTTTCATTAAAACTTTAGGGTACATTAAAATTTCTTTAAAGGCACATACATATTAACTTGCACATGAGAATTACCTTCTTTGTCTTCCAGAATTTTGACAATGTTCAGTATTGCAGTCTTTCAATGTATAGCCTAAAATTCAGTACCAGAAAATGTGTATTACTGGTGAGTAGCAAACCTGAAATTACAGTCCTCAGTGAATATTAGATCAATGCTTGATGTATTCACCACATGCTCCCCCGTTGACAATGAAATCAGAGAAATTGACCACTTTTAAAAAGTTTGTCCTCTTAAGTAAAACAGTGAAGAAAAATGTCACAGTCTTACCTACAAAAGTGAGGTTCCAGTAGGTTTCCAGCATCACATCTTTGTAGAGACTCTTCTGGGAAGGATCCAGCAAAGCCCACTCTTCATTGGTGAAGTTCACATGTACATCCTCATAGGTCACTGCATCCTAAAATGTTCCAAACATGTACATAATAAAAATGGTATGTCTGAGTGCATTCTAAAAGTACACTTCATTGAGAATATATTCACATAATTCTATGTACTTGATATATTCTGTGTCATACAATTTCAAATGCATTCACCAACTAATTTAAGAAGGAAACAGAAAATGAAGGACGCCATCCATTTCTGTGTCAACTGAATAGACCATAGCATTGCAGGAAAAATGCACAGCAACACATAAACAGAGACATACAAACACAGCAACACCACATAGTAATAACAGTAAAATTATTCTACCAAAATTATTAACTTCAGAAAAAGAAAAACACACACACACACACGGAAAAAACAGGCATGGTGGTACACACCATTTATCCCAAAGTTCAGGAGGAAGAAACGTGTAACTCTGATTTCCAGGCAAGCCTGTTGGATGGAAAGATTTACAGAACAGCCAAAAGTTTACGGTTTAAAGTTTACAGCCAACAGTCTACATAGTGAGACCCCATCTCAACAAAGCAAAAAAGATACAGTACACTCATGAGCTCACTCAGATTTCCGCCAAAGAATTAAACATTCATTTCAATTCTGTACTTGTCTGTCAG
Source organism: Psammomys obesus (assembly GCF_907164565.1). NCBI lineage: Eukaryota > Metazoa > Chordata > Mammalia > Rodentia > Muridae > Psammomys > Psammomys obesus. The sequence continues at coordinate 1,738,062 of NW_026594014.1, read as the reverse complement.
AAAACTGGCGTGAGCCCTTGAAAACTGTATGGTTTCTATGATGTTCCTAGGAAGGGATGCACTTTTAATAAGTTACTAACAGATCAGAGAGTACTCAAAAACATACTTACTAAAGCAAATGTGGATTCTAACCAATAAAACAACAAGAAAAATAACAAAATGATGAGCACATAACGATGGGCCAAAACTCAGATTACATGTTACTTTTGAAGAGAACAACGATCAATCCCCAGCGTCCACATGGAAGCCCTCAACCATTTCTAATTCCTGATAAAGAGACTCCAATGCTGTGTTCTGGCTTCAGTTTGTCATCTTAAGGCACACATACATGCAAGAGAGCCATGCATACATTTCAAAATTATTTTAAAAAGTAAAAAATTGATAATAATATGCAGATGTAGAGAGAATGTTACCTATCTCCTGAAACCTATTGGTCCAGGAGATCAGTACTAATGTCATGAACACATGCTATCTTGGTCTGAAAAATGATGCCCTCTGACAAAGATCAAAAGTCACGATTTGAATAAAGCTCTGCAAAAGAGCAAATGCTTGGTGTGTACAAAACTGTAATTCAACCAGAAAAATATATATATAAACATAAAACTACAAGGCAAGAAAAATGGTTTAGCTAGGAAAAGAAATTGTTTTCTATTTTAGCTTACATTGTTTAGGGATGGAGTCTGTAATGGAGTAGTGATGTTTCTATATGACAAGGGAAGGGCCTACTCAGTTTCAATCACACAAAGAAGGGGAAATGAAGCGAGGATATAAAAACCCAATACCCTTTGTATGAAACAAACTTCTTCCAGAAATACTCTTCCTATGGATTTCATAAGCACCACAATGACAAATGTCACCATAGAGACAAATGCTCAGGGACATCATCCTACCTTGCAGACTTTTTCTTGAATCCATCACATGTTGACCGAAGTCCTGAGAGGATCACAGTCAACCCATGGTGCAAAATGCACTTTATCTGATTTTAAAGACCCCCATATTATGTAACAGACCTGACACTGTTAAAATGTCCAAATTTCTTCTTGCATTCACGACAATCTCTTGATTATGATATTTTATAAAATTAAAACACAAATTACATCTACATGTCACACAATGAAACAGAACACACATTTCCCTTTAAAGACCAGAGAAAATATTGGACCAAGACAAGACTGAAAACCTACTGGGCAGCCCAGACCATACGTAACTGTAATAAAGATAGAACCAAACAAAATGTTCTGGAAGGAGACTGAGAAGGTAAAACACACTGCTTATAATGTTTGGCTTCCACGGTTATAATTTATGTGGTCATGTATATGGATGGACTCAACTGTCTCTTATTGAGACCACTGAATTCTTCTCTCTGTACCTAACTTGCCTACACAATTCCTATCTGTATTAATGCTCACCTAACTAATATGTATTTTAAAGAAGAGTTAAACAGTGCACACATAACCTTTGAGAAGTGTGAATCCCACTGAGACGTGTACCACATACAGGATTGGATGTTCGGAAGGAGCTGAGCTAACCTTGAGCAAAAACCACATCCCATCTTGGATATTATGTTAATATTACATTACAACTATAGAACCTGAGCTATTGATTTAAAAAAGATCCAATAAAATATCTAACAATTTATGTTACAAAACAAGAGAAAACAGGTTACAAGAGGTCATATGATATGAAAAAGATGATCAACATAACATCAACATATGACCAACATAAATAGCATAAATATTGACATCCTCTGACTTCCAAACTTTGCATATCCCTACAGTAAAAACTGTACTTTCCGGGGAAAAATAAAGACATCAACATAACATAGGAGAAAACTTAGAAATAAAAATAGAATTCTAATAGGGTAAAGGTTGACAGAAGAGGCCAGGAAACACAATAAGTCTGGCAATACTAACACATATGAATGAACCATTATGGCATTTATATACAAATAACAGAGACATTACACCCTAAACAAAATTAACTCAAGACAGTCTACACCTGAATGTTTAGTGCAAGGTGAAAAACTTTGATAAGATACTAGAGAAGCTACATTTCTCCATTGTGGCAGCCAGAGTGGATTCGAATTAGCCAAAATGGAGTGCGTATTTGGTGCTTAGCTTGAGTAGTGGTCTCTGGTAAATAAAATTTTGCCTTCTGACTTTGGCAGTTAGTCAGCCTCTAAAAGACTGACCTTGGCAAACTTTGCATTAGGGAGCTCTGTTCTTGGGAACAAGATAGACAAGCTCCGCGCTGTTCCTGGGAACAAGATTAAGCAGGATCCGCTCTACGCTGGGAACCAAATAGCTGGTCCTCTGCAACCTTGAACTACCCTGGGAGCCAGATAGCTGGTTCCGTGCAACCTTGAGTGAATCCTCGGAGAAGCTGCCAGCTGATGCATATGGATATTACAATAAAGAAAGTTCCTTGTTTTCTCCTGCTTTTATATAGTTGGCTCTACCTTCAATAAATCGGCACCTTGATCAATGACTTGGTGTCCCTTTTCGTGTCGACTTGTTCTCTCTATCTCCCAGCTCTCTCCTCAGGCGGTATCCAAGTGTGACTGCGGGCAGCCACACTCCATGATAGTAAACTACCTTTCATGCAAAATATTAAAGGAGCTCAGTCATGCTCATTACATGGTGACGTCAGAAACAAAGACGATGACATAAAAGAGCTCCAGCTCCCCATGGTCTACACAGACACAGGCAACTGTGCAAAGTCATTCAGAAGTCCTGCTTCTGCCTGGGAGTTGCAGAAACTTGTGCTAGAACCTCAGTAGAATTCAAAGCATTGTCTGGACCTCACATGACCTCAAGGGACCTCACTTGACAGCCCTTGCCAAGACCCCTACTGGCTCCTGTGGCTCTTCCCCATGTGGAGACTGTGGCCTCTTACTCACCATGGTACAGCTTCTGTACTAGCTCCTGCTAGTCTCAGAGCTGCCAACAGTGGTCCACAGTGCAGCACAGGGAGCCACTAGACAGTCTCTCAGGCCCAAATATGAGCCTGCAGAATGGCAGACTGGAAGGGTCCTCCCCATTCTGACAGGTATGCCCACCTACCTAAGGCCCTATTGGGCTACTGAGGCCTGAGTGTTGAGAGAAGCTGTTAGGGACACAGTCCTGTAAAGGCGTTCAGCAGTGATTCCCAGCCCTGGCTTCCACCAAAAGCACAGAACTGTCCCGGACCTGCAGAGACTGGCATTGCGGTAAAAATTGTGCCTGAACTGCAAAACTTCCCCTTCTTTCTCAAGCACTCTGGGTCTTTAGCATATGCAGACCATCATGCACTCTGCAGTGCAGCAATTCTCCTACCTCAGAGTGGAAAATGTATCCAGCCCATTCAGGTGAAATTTAAACCACATGATTGATACTCACCATGCATCAGCAATTTTAACAGGGCAAACTCAGGATTATTATAAACTCTTTCAGCTGCACATTATTAGCCTAAACATTAATACTTTACCAGCCTCCTATGGTGGCACACCTATCAGGCCAGCTATACTTCCAGCTATAGGAAGTGTAGACAGAAAAGATGTCAAAGTATTCCAATTTGCAGGTAATATAATAGTCTACATAAGTGACCCCAAAATTCTACCACAGAACTCCCACAACTGCTAAATACCTTCAGTAAACTGGCTCTTTACAAAATTGACTCAAAAAATTAGTAGTCTTCCTTTATACAAGCTACAAACAGCCTGAAAAAAAAAATTAGGGAAATAACACTCTTTACAATAGCCACTAATAAAACTCTAACCAAGCAAGTAAAACTTCTATGACAAGAACTTCAATTTTTTTTTTTTTTTTTTGAGACAGGGTTTCTCTATGTAGCCTTGGCTATCCTGCAATCCTTGGCTACCTTACAATCCTTGCACTGTAGACCATGCTGGCCTTGAACTCACAAAGACCCATCTGACTCTGCCTCCCAAGTGTAGGGACTAATGGCATGCGGCACCATCATCCAGAAAATGTGAAAGTTTTTGAAGAAAGAAACTGAAAAAGATATTTGAAGATGGAAAGATCTCCCATAGTAAGAAGGGATATCTTACCAAAAGCAATCTACAGACTCATTTATTGCAATTCCCATCAAAATTATGACACAATTTCTCACAGACCTTGAAAGAGCAATCCTAAACTTCATATGAAAAACAAAAAGACCCAGAATAGCTAAAACCATTCTATACAACAAAAGAACTCCTGGAGATATCATCATACCTGATCACAAGCTGTACTACAAAGCAATAGTAATAAACAAACGCTACTGGCATAAAAACAGAAACAGAAAAGTTGATCAATGAAATAGAATTGATAGCTCAGAAATAAACGCACTCACTTATACAAACCTGATTTCTGACAAAGCAGCCAAAACCATAAAATGGAAAAAAAAGAATCTTAAACAAATGGTCCTGGCCTAACTGGATGCCTGCATGTAGAAGAATGCAAATATTGTTGCAGATTTATGACTGTGCACAAAACTCAAAAAAAGACTTCAACATAAAAGGAGTTATACTGAATCTATTAGAAGAGAAAGTGGGGAAGAGACTTGAACTCATTGTCACAGGATACGACTTCTTGAACAGAACACCAATAGCTCAGACACTCAGATCAAAAATTAATATATAAGACCTCATGACACTGCAAAGTTTCTGAATGGGAAAAGGCACCAACCATAGGTCAAAACGACAACTTACAGAATGGGAAAAGATCTTCACCAACCCTTCATCTGACTAAGTGCTAATATCCAGAATATATAAAGAACTCGAGAAATTAAACAACAAACCAAATAACCCAATTAAAAAATGGGGTGCACAGCTAAACAGAGATCTCTCAACAGAGGCATCTCTAATGGCTAAGAGCAAAATTCAAGTAATAGCATATGCTGGTGGGGGTGCACACTTGTACAACTACTTTGGAAATCAATGTGTAGGTTTCTTGGAGAACAACAAATAGATCTTCCTCAAGACCCAGCTATACCATTCCTGGGCATATACCCAAAACATGCTCCACCATACCAAAATGACACTTGTTTAACTATGCTTTATTTTTTTTTGGGGGGGGGGATTTTTTTCTTAATAAGCCAGACATTGGAAACAACCTAGATATCTCTCAGCCAAAGAATGACAAGACAAAGTGTGGTATTGAGTAGAGTGAACCAAGAAAGTGTAGTACAGGGTGCCAGGAATGTGCAGTTTCAGCCTCTAGCAACATGGATTTTCCCACCATTCCAGGAAAGGGTACTGGTTTCTGGGATGACCAGTTCCAGCCTCTACCCACCCAACTTTTCTCACCTCCTTAAGGGATGCTCCCAGGTTCCAGGGACCCAAAATTTCGGCCTCTGGCTACCCAAATTCTGAGACCAGCCTCCAGTCCACCGTTCTGTCAATCTCCTCTGAGGAAACCAGCCAGACCTCAGGAGCATACAGGATCTCACTCCAAAAAGGCAGCAACCAGCCCACATGGTATCTAGGCAGCTTGAACCCAGAGACCAAGGAACAAACAAGTGATGGGGCTGCTGACTCGGAAAGTTCTCCCAGCAAGAGGAGGGCTAGTGGTTTCCTGAGGAAACCTGCCCGTCCTCTGGAGCATACAGGCTAGATACCCCAACTCCAATCCACTGCTTAAGGTTCTAATTGGGACAGAGCTAACTGAGGAGAACTGCAGGCTATTCCCTAAGATCAAGCAACCAATACACAACCATACCCACCATCCTGAGGAGGGCAGCACCAGGAACTTCCAGGACTCTTCAGTCATCCTTGAGAAATTCAGAAGGGAACCAGGAACAACCAGCCAACAAGTGGGGGCATTCCCAGCAAGGGACCAATGGGGCTCACAGCCTGGGGCCACTTCTGCTGATGATGTGACTATGGAAGTAGTCGGGCTAAGGATGCATGTCCTGCTGTTGGGGAGCTTGCCCGGAGACCAACAACTAATGACAGGCTCAGAGATGGTGTGGAGGAACCTGACTGGTTGCCCAAAGCTATGTAACATGCCCTCTCTTCCATGAATAAACCAGCCTGCATCTGCTCACCCTTGGACTGCATTCACCCAACTCCCAGTGTCTATGTAGTGACTCTGGGGACTCTCAGTCCCTCAGACTGGACCCCTATCCTCACCCACGGGCTGGCCAGTGTAAGAACAAAATCAACAAAAAAAAGTGTCAAGGCAATATGGTATCTTGAGAACCCAGTTTTCCCACTGCAAGCACCCCAGGATACCCTAACTTAGCTGAAACACAAGATAAAGACCTTAAATCTGTTTTGGAAGATGACTAAGGCATTTAAGGAAGAGACTAATAAACCCCTTAAAAAAATACAGGAAAATACAAGTAAAAAGAAAGAGACTCTTAAAGCAGAAACACCTAAAGAAATACAGAAAAATGAAAACAAACTGGTGAAGGAAATGAAGAAAATGGTTCAAGACTTGAAATTGCAAATAGAAACAATACAGAAAACACAAGCTGAAGAAACCCTGGAGATGGAAAACTTAGAAAAAAAAAACAGAAACTACAGAGATAAACAATACCAATAGAATACAAGAGATGAAAGAATCTCCTTTGTAGAATATAAAATGGAAGAAGTAGATACCTCTGACAAAGAAAACCTAAAAAAAAAAATGCTGAAACAAGACATCAAGGATATTATGAAATATTATAAGAACAGGAAACCTAAGAATAATAGCAATAAAAGGAAAAAAATATTCCCAGCTCCACAAAATATTTTCAACAAAATCATAGAAGAAAATTTCCCCCAAAGCAAGAGATGCTTATAAACATACAAGAGGCCTACAGAACATGAAGTAGATTGGACCAGAAAATCCTCACACCACAAAATAATCAAAGCACTAAATGTACAGAGCAAAGAAAAAGGCCAAGTAACATCTAAAGGCAGAATGAACAGAATCACACTGTGAAAACCAGAAAGGCCTGGACAGATGTCATGCAGACCCTAAGAGAAAACAGTTATCAGCCCATACTACTGTACCCAGCAAAATTATCAATCACTATAAAGAAAACAAGATATTCCACAAAAAAACTTTAAACAATATCTACAAACAAACCCAGCTTTACTTACAGAAGACACTAGAAGGAAAACATCAACTGAAGGAGTAAACTGCACCCAGGAAAACAGAAAATAAATAATGCCACTGCAGCAAAACCAAAAGAAGTGAAATACACAAACACACTACAACCAACAACATCAAAATAACAGGCGCTAGCAGTCATTGTTCATTAACGTCTCTCAACATCAATGAGACAGGCTAACACAATGGATAAGTAAAGAGGACCCAACATTCTGCTGCATATAAACACACAAACAAAGAAATACCTTAGCAACAAAGACAGACATTCCCTCAGAGACAAGGGCCAAATAAAGGGTTTCCAAGCAAATGGACCAAAGAAACAAGCTGACGTAGCCATTCTAAAATCCAAAATTAATCAGAAGAGATGAGGAAGGACACTTCATACTCAAAGATGACCACCACAAATTTGGACATTCATGCCCCAAATACAAGGGCACTCAAATTTATGAAAGAAACATTACTAAAGCTTAAATCACACAACAATCCACACACATTAATAGTAAGGAATTCAACAACCCTCTCTCACCAAAGGATAGATACATCATCAAGACAGAAACTAAGCAGAAAAATAATTAAACTAACAGATGCCATGAATCAAATGGACCTAACAGTTATCTACAGAACATTTCACCCAAACACAAAAAAATACACATTCTTCTCAGCACCTCATGGAACCTCCTCCAAAATGATGAAACACTTGGTCACAAAGCAAGCCTCAACAGATACAAGAAAATTAAAGTAATTCCTTGTATATTATCAAATCCCCATGGATTAAAGCTAGATTTCAAAAACAATGAAAACAAGGAAAAACCTACAAACTCATGGAAACTGAACAACTCTCCACTCAATGTCCACTGGACCAGGGAAGAAATAAAGAAATTAAATTCTAGAATTCAATGAAAATGAAGGCACAACATACCCAAACTTATGGCACACAATAAAAGTACTGCTAAGGAAAAAGTTCATAACACTAAGTGTCTTCATAAAAGAAACTGGAGAATTTTCATTCTGCAATTTAAAAGCACACCTAAAAGCTCTAGAATAAAGAAAAGCAAACACATCCAAGAGAAGTAGACATCAATTAATGATCAAACTTGGGGCTCAAATCAATAAATTAGAAACAAAGAGAATACAAAAAAAAATGAAACCAAGAGCTGCTTCTTTGAGAAAAATCAACTAGACAAACCCTAGTGAAACTAATAATTGAAAAGCAGAGAAACAGTATCCAAATTAACAAAATCAGAAATGGAAAGGCAAACATAACTATAGAACTTGAGGAAATTCAAAGAATGGTTTTGTCTTACTTCAATATTCCACAAAATTGGAAAAAATCTAAGAAAAAATGAACATTTTCTTGATAAATTCACTTACCGAAGTTAAGTCAAGATCAAGCAAACAGTTTAAACAGTCCTATAACCCCTAAGGAAATAAAAGCAGTCATCAAGTCTCCCAAGCAAAGCCTAATGCCAGATGATTTTGGCACAATATTCTATGAGATGTTCAAAGAAAGGCTAATACCAATACTCCTCAAACTATTTCAAAAAATATTAACAGAAGGAACAGTATCAAACTCATTCTATGAAGCCAGTTACCTTAATACCTAAACCACACAAAGACTCAACAAAGAAAGAAAATTTTAGACCAACATCCCTTATGAACATTGATACGAAAATACTCAGTAAGACACTCAAAATCCAAGAACACATCAAAGAAATCATCCACCATGATCAAGCAAGCAGGTGTCATCACAGGAATGCAAGAATGGGTTCAATATATGAAAACCCATCAATGTGATCCAGCATATAAACAAACTGAAAAAAAAAAATCCCATGATTATCTCATTAGATGAAGAAAAAGCCTTTGATAAAATCCAACACCCCTTCATGATAAAGGTCTTAGAGAGATCAGGGATACAAGGCCCATACCTAAACATAATGAAGGCTATATACACAAGCCGATAGTCAACATCAAATTAAATGAAGAGAAATTCAAAGCAATTCCAGTAAAACCAGGGACAAGACAAGGCTACCCACTTTCCTCCTATCTCTTGAATATAGTAATTGAAATTCTAGCTAGAGCAGTAAGACAACTAAAAGAGATCAAGGAGGATACAAATTGGAAAGGAAGACGTCCAAGAATGCCTATTCGTACACACTATGATAGTATACATAAGTGACCACCAAAATTCTACCAGAGAACTCCTACAGCTAATAAACACCTTCAGCAAAGTGGCTGATCCGAAATTTAAAAAAAAGAAAGAAAGACAAAGTCAGTAACTCACCTGTAAACAAAGGACAAATGGGCTGAGAATGAAATTAAAGAAACAACAACCTTCACAGTAGACACAAGTAATATGAAGTACCTTGAGGTAACTCTAACCAAGGAAGTGAAAGAGCTGTATGAAAAGAATTTCAGGTCTCCAAAAACAGAAATATAAGAAGGTATCAGAATATGAAAAGATTGCCCATGCTCAACATGGGTAGAATTTACACAGCAAAAATGGCTACCTGTAGATTCAATGCAATTCCCATGAAAATAACAAAATTCTTCACAGACCATGAAAGAACAATTCTAAACTTCACATGGAAAAACAACAACAACAAAAAATCAGAATACTTAAAACAAAGCCTATAAGTAAAAAAATTTCTGGCAGTATCTCCATTCCTGACTTCAAGATGTACTATGGGGCAATAGTAATAAAAATTGCATGGTCCTGGAATAGAAACAGACTAACTGATTAATCAATGAAATTGAATTAAAGATCTAGAGAGTCAACAAACCTGCACTGACGGAAGATCACAGACTAAACTATCAAACAAAAAGCATGCATGAAAACAATTTTTATTGCAAAGATTATCTATTTAATAATACCTATACAGGGGTTGACGTGATATTTTAATTCCATTAAAATGGGTAATTATTATCCATGACCAAAAAGTATTCTTTTTTTCTGATACAGACAACTAAAAAATTTCCTATTATGTGTCTCTGTGTGATGTATGTGGGGGATTTGTATATCAGGACAGGCACAAGAATGGCCTGTTGAGTGTCTGAAGATCAGAGGACAATATTCAAGAGTTGGTTCCCTTCCACTAAGGATTTCTATATCAACCTAAGGTCATCAGCTTGTACACCAAGTACTTTTCCTATTGAACCATCCCATCAGCACTATTTGGTTAAATTCTGGCTACAGATGGTCTCATTCCTATACTTAAACACATTCTTATTTTTGTGTGTGTGATTTTTGAAACAGGATCTCTTTGTAGCTTAGCTAGCCTGGTCCTCAGTATTTGGACCACATTAGTCTGGAAATGCCTGAGTCTCCCTCCAAAGTACTAGGATAACAGGTATGAGCTCCCATGCTCAATTAATGCAACGTACTGATTAAATGAAAGTATAATATAGAGATACATGCAAAAACAAAATGAAAGAGACAGATTATGGTTACAGTCTTTTAAATCTTGCCAATAAAAAGTCTAACCATGTAACAAGTATTAATTTGGTTTCCTATTAGCTTGAAAAAACTCTACATTTTACTTCTCATTGACACATGGTAGAATTGCACAGCATATGTCCTAGTGAGATCAATGTAAGATTGAATACAAAATACACACAGTGTTATCCTTTGACTTCAAACTTGGAATAAAACAATAATAAAGCCTGTAATTTTGCTAGGCTGCGGTGGCCCAGATTTTTAGACCCACCCTGGGAAGGTAGAAGCAGGCAGATCTCAGAGAGTTCCAAGCCAGCCTGATCTACAAAGAGAAATCATGCTTCAAAGAAACAAAACAAAACAAACAAACAAAAAAAGATTGACAGAACACTTGAGCAAACAGAGGAAAAAAAACGATTAAGGTAAATTCAATTTTAACATATGAAACCAAGAGACACAGTACATGTGACCTTACTAACATGTTAAGGGACCACCATGGAATCTAAATGCAAATATTTTAATAACACAGACTTCACACCCCATACAGAATTAACTCCACATGAATCCTACACTTGATTGTTAAATTCCAAGGGCAGAACTTCTCGAAGACACTAGACAAACAGGAGTTCTGCAAGAGAGCAAATGTGCCATACCTGGAGACCATAAAATCAGTGGAGGTTCTCCCGCTACATGGTGGTATAAACAACAAAGATGTTCTCACACAAGGGCTCCTGCTCCCCACATTCTGTACAGACACGGCCAGCGGAACTAAGTCATTCAGAGGTACAGCTCTGCCTGGGAAGGACAGGGACCTCAGGGGACCAAAGGGAATCGTACAGGGCACTGAGCCATGTTTTCCATTAGCATAGTCCAGGTTGAACTCCACAGGAGCTCCTGAGGTAGCATGCCCCTTGGGGATGGTGTCCCCTTGCTCACCATTATGTAGATTCCTACTTGTCCTACTTCTCACAACTCCTGTCAACAAGTAACAGCACAGCACAGCACACAGAAAAACCAGGCCCTTCCTCAGGCCCACAGCTCAGCATGCAGCTCGGCGGACAGGAAATGTCCTCCCAATTGTGACTGGCGGGTGCCTTGGAGACCCTGATTGGCTAGTGAGGCCTGAGTGACAGCAACAGCTCTCTTAGGAACAGAGTGCTGGGAAGTGACTCAGCACAGTGGTTCCCAGCCCTGCCTTCCACACCAGGAAGGAAACCTTCCCAGAGCTGGAGAGCTGCTGTTGCAGTAGAACTTGAGGCTGGACTGAAAAGCCAGTCCTGCACTATCTTGCACTCAGGAAGCACACTCCTCCTTCGTCTAAGCATGCAAAGAACACTAAACAATGTGCAGTGGAGTGAGTCCCCTGCTCACAGCTGAAAGGGCACCCATTCTATCCAGGGCAAGTTTATATCACTGAATTGATAGTCACCAGGCAGCAGCCATTTTTTAAAAGGTCACCTAGGATATAGCGCACACATCTCTCAGCTGAACATTAACACTTCCCAAAACAATAACACTTCCCAGCCTTCTGTGGTAGCATAGGCCTATCAGGCCAGTACTTTGGAAATGACGACAAAACATCAAAATTTAAGCCTGGTCTACACAGTTAGTTCCAGGGCAGAAAGGGACACACAAAGAAACACTAATGAGAGTGAATGCCTGAAATGAGAAGACAAAGATAGAAAAGTGTGGCAGCAGTATGTCTTGCATAAGCTGATGGCTCATGTTAAGCAAGTTTATTAAGATGTACAGCTCTGATACCTTATTTGCAAGTAGAGAATGAGAAAGTCAGCAGAAAAATAATTTAGCAATGTTGGCAAGAAGATGAACGGCTTTCTCACAGCGCATACACTGTAGACATGTGCCTAATAACCACAGGCTCTCAAGCTGAATAGCCTGGCTGCCTTGATTCCTTCAAGATGCTTGTTCCAGCACCAGAATTTCCCATGCCTTTCCTTGGGCAAGACTAAAAAGTAGTATTCTCTTGGGGCTATTATCAGGGCCTCTGAGAAAGCCTTTGATAGCCCTGCAAACCAAAAGGCGAACCATCGCAGAGCCTCTAGAATGAGTATGCAGTATTCTATACACCAAAAATAAAAAAGCACTACTAGAAATAGATGGAGTATAGGATGTGCAAGAACCAGCTAGCTCTCTGAGTAAAGGAACTTGCATCCAAGTCTGAGGGCCTCAGTTAAACACCAAGGAGAGAACCCACTCTTCCAAACTGTCCTTCAGACATATGGCATGGTTGTTCACACATGCCTCATCTATATAAATTCAGAATTTTTAGAACAAAACAGAAACCAAAATGAAAACTGAAAAACACCAAAAATTTAAAATCCAGCAAAATACCTAGCTAAAGTGGTAATATAGCCTTTGACCAAAATAGAACTCCCTCACGTCATTTCCAGGATATCAAGAGGAAGCAAAACGTTCATAGTTAACTTCCTACAAAGTTATCAAGTTATCTCCGAACAGCTTCTTTTTTTTTTTTTTTTTTCCTTTCTTCCTTCCTTTCTTTCTACAGCATTGTGCCTATATACCAGAAAAGGCATCAGATCTCACTATAGATGGTCATGGGCCATCATGCGGTTGCTGATAATTGAACTCAGGACCTTTGGAAGAACAACCAGTGTTCTTCACCGCTGAGCCTTCTCTTCAGCTCCTCTGCACAGCTTCTTTAAGTTAAAACAGAAACAAACGATTAACTTTTCAAGGAAATTCTTATCTCCGGGACACTTTATCTTAAAGACATAACACTACTCTAGGTTGCCAACGAAATGAACAACTGCAGACCAGGAGACCAGCGTGGAGCAGAGCGCAGGAGGTGAGAGGCCCAGCCCCAAACTACTGACCTACCAAAGCTCGCTGCCCGGTGAGGCCAGCAACAGGAAGTTTTCCCACCAGGCTCCGCTGCCCATTCTCTGCTCGGGCGCAGCCAGGGGAATCAAGTCACTCAAAGGTCCCGCTTGCACTTGGGAGGTGCCGGGACCCCAGAAAACCTCAGGTGAACACTGGACACCTGGCCTCGCCGCCGGTCCCCGCCCCCGGGACGAACCCACTCGGGCTCCCGCGGCTCCTCCCCGCGAGGGGACGGCGGCCCCGCTCACCATGGCGCGGACTCCGAGCTCGCCCCGCTCGCCTCGGCTCCCGGCAGCCGATCACAGCGCGGCTCTCGACACAACAACCGGCGGCTTCCGCAGTTCCTCAGGGAAAACTGCAGCAAGGAGGACCCCGGAAGTGCCCGCCCCATTCTGACTGGCGGGTCGGTCTCGAGGCCCTGATTGGCTGCTGACGCCTGAGTGACAGGCGCTGCTTACCTAGCAACAGGACGCGCAGTGCTTTCCTGCAGGCTCCCACTCCAGAAGAAAACTGTTACACACCTGCGGCTTTTAGCGCTGCAGGAGAGCTTGCGCCTGGCCTGCGAAGTCGTCCCTACACTATTCCTGCACTCAGTGCACACTTCTCCTTCGAGAAGGCACAGGGTCTCTAGCATACAAAGATCATTAAACACTGGGCGGCGGTGGAGTGACCCCCTGACTCCCAGCTGAAAGGTGCACAGCCCATCCACCTCAAATTTAGACAACCTGACTGATGTCCCCGGACGTCAGCAACTTCAGTAAGGCACACCTAGGATTGCTCACCTCTCTCAGCTACACCCTGGTACCCAACGCATTAAAACTTTCCCAGCTTTCTGTGGTGGCACTTGCCTTTCATGCATTCAGGAGATGAAAGCCAGATATCAAAAGTTTAAGCCCGGTCCATAGAGTAAGTTTCAGGACAGCCAGGAAAATCAATCAAACCAACAAAGAAACAAAAACCCAACTATCAGGGCCCACAAAGGGGTGGTGACCAGGGTGAGGACCTGTAACAAGAAGACAGAAATTGAAAGTTTGGGCTCACTATGTCTTAAATAATACGATGGCTCACGTTAAGCAAGTTTATTAAGATGTACAGCTCTGATACACTATTTATAGGTGACGAATAAGACAGCACGAAGATAATTCAGCAATGTTGGCTAGAAGAACACAGGATAACGCAGAGTGAACACACAGAGGCCACGAGACTGATAAGTATAGCCTCTTAGGCTCAAGAGCCTGGTTTATTTGACCTGCTCAAGATGCTTTCTCAAGCACCAGACCAGGACTTACCAAGTCTGCCTCTAAATAGGACACAAAAGTCATGTTCCCTTGATGCTTTCATCAGGGCATCTGAGAAAGCCTTGGCTCCCAAAAGACTCACCTCCAACCTTAACAACAACACATATGAAAATGGAAACAAAAAATCAGTGTACAGGAAGATAGGGCTTAGAATGAAAGACTAGTAGAGATTACAAATGAAAGCCACATTAGAGGGAATAAGAACCTATAAATGACACCAAAAGTGCACTTTTGAAAACCATGATTGAAACAACTTTAGCTAACTATTTCTTATAAGAAAATAGATTCATATTGCTAATTTCCCGTATGAATTTAGAGCTGAGAGTGGTGATGCAGTCCTGAAATCCCACCACATGGAAGACTGAGGCAGCAGCTTTAAAAGTTTAAGGCCTGGTATGATTACAGAGTATGTTGATGTTGACATAATATTTGAATAACCTAACCAGACCTTGCCTCAATATATATATATATATATATATATTTTTTTTTTTTTTTAATTCAGTGAAGAGATGCTGGCTAAGCATGGAGCTGGCTCAAGAATGAGGGCCTGGTATTCTCTACCACAAAATGAAACTAGAACTACTACAGGAAAATATACTGAAATAAGTGGGATAGAAGGGAGTGCTATGAGAGGAACCAGCTACTTGGCTGAGTGAGTAAAGGCACATCACAACAACAACAGAACTCCAGAAAAACATCTGAATGTGTTAGGGTTATGTTGTGCAGACAATTCTCCTTTTGAAATGCGTATGGGTTTTTATTCAAAGTTATATCTTTACAATATGCTATATATATGATTCAACCCTGGTTCAAAATAATTTTAACATGATGCTAAAATTTCAAGGTTATAAAGGTCTATTCAGATTAACAAGCTAACTTAAAATGTATGCTTAACTACCTATGTCTTTATCAGTTCCTAAATTAATAAATGAATGCTGTTTTTTTCCTGACATGAGCTGCCTGTGATCTGGCTTTCTGGCTAATAGAGTCGATATAATAAATTCAAATATAATTTTAAAAAATGCTTTATACTATACTACTATTTTGTTGATTTTAAAACTCATAACTCACGGGTTACTATGTAGAAGCTTTTGCATTGGTACCTTTAAACTATATATTTCCAAGGATACTCTAAAGTGAGATCTATTAATGTTAGAGACATTAATTTGTTTATGATAAAACTTGGATGTTATGCTATATCTTCACTCTCAAATTGGTTAAAATATGTTTGGTCTTGTTTTCTAAATATGATAATAACATCTGTAATATGGCCTTGGACTTTTTATAAATTAAATCATATAAAAAACTGTTATATTCTCTTTATGGACTATGTTTTTAAGGCTCCAACTTAACAGGTATTGTGGAGAGAGGCTTGTTTGTCAGGCTGCTTTATTGTTGAGCTCTCAGAGAAAAACATGTTTTCACACTGGCCTTCACCTGGAGTCAGGAATAAGCAGGGTGTTTTGCCAAGTTCAATTCCTTTTGTTTGAGACAGCAGGCAGGATATTTTGCAAAGTCCACTTCCTTTTGTTTGTGTGAGGATCACACAGACAGGTGGTCAAGGTAAACAATTTTGACTTCTAGATGAACCCCTTCATGGTACAGAGGTGCTTTGCTCTGGCTATGAATAGGGATTGTGGAATAAACCCGTGTGATAATTTCTACCGGCAGATCCCATGTGTAGTATATTAATTTTTTGTTGTTGTTGTTTTCTTTCAATCCGTACCCCTAACTCAGGAACTGTTCAACTGTGCTGGCAGGCTCCAGCAAGGTATGAGACCTAAAGTCCTAATATTTAATGGTTAACAAATGCAAGCTAATAGTCCGTCATCTCATAGATGATCAAGTCTTCTAACATGTCCAAAATATATATTTATAGTCCTACAGATGCAGACATGGTCTCACTGCCGTCTTAATTGAACAGCTGAGGATGGTCCCTGAGTCCGCATCTAGGAGTTGGTAAAAATGATTTTTAAAGCCTGAGAGGAGCCTTCCCAGTGGACTCAGCTATAGCATAAAAGTATATGCTCTGAGGCTGTGTCAGCATTCCCAAAGAGAGAACAAGAGGTCTGTAATCTCCCAACCTGTGGGGGTCTAGCCAAAGTCAACTCCATTAGTTAACTGTTTCAAAAGCAGCCAGGAAAGACACCAGTCCCTTGGTTGCCTCAAGCCAGGACTGCTTGCTGGCAGACTGGCCTCTGGAAGTCAAAATACTCCCATGCAGGCTTGTGCTCTGTGCCCAGCCATGGAGGCTCAAACAGCACAAGAGCCACAGACACTTTCAGCCTTTGAGCTCCTTGGTCTGACAAATGGCTCCTAGAGTCAGCAACTTCCACCAGCCTTGCCCAGCCCAGGGTAACACTGCAGGTCTGTTTTAACCTCACACTGGGGTCCCACTGTCATATTGCCAACTTTTGTCTTGGGAGGCTTCAGATGCCTTCTCAGTTCTCTTCATATGCAGGAGACCAGCCTTAAGCCTCACTCCTATACATAATACTGTCGGGTCTAGACACAGTCTAACTTATTACCAGACTAAAAAAACAAAAAACAAAACAAACAAACAAACAAAAAAACCAGATACAGATGTAACCTTTTACAACTTTTTTTTTTTTAAGATTTGTTTATTATTTGTACAATGTTCTGTCTGCATGTACACCTGACTGCCAGAAGAGGGCACCAGATTTCATTATAGATGGTTGTGAGCCACCATGTGGTTGCTGGGAATTGAACTCAGGACCTCTGGAAGAGCAAACAGTGCTCTTAACCTCTGAGCCATCTCTCCAGCCCCTTTTACAACTTCTTTAACAAATAAATGTTAAAGCAATAAATGTTCACAGCAGTCTCACCCACCTATGTCTCACGGTAACTAATTAGAATCAAAGGCCTAAGGATACAGAAGTTTAAGTTATGAAGCTTCTAAGAAAATGTTTGAGGGTCTAAGAAAGTGTTTTAAAGTTGGTAAATACAAGTTATAAATGTTTGAGTGTCTAAGACGATGTTTTAAGGTTGGTAAATCTAAGGTGATTTAAGGTATCCTAAATAAATAAAAATTCTGGGGCTAGACAGGTGGCTCAGAGGTTAAGAGCACTGCCTGCTCTTCCTAAAGGTTTTGAGTTCAATTCCCAGCAACCATATGGTGGCTCACAGCCATCTATAGTGAGATCTGGTGCCCTCTTTGTGGTGCAGGTGGACATATAGGCAGAACACTGTATACATAATAAATAAAAAGATAATAAAATAAAATAAAAATGCTTCATATTTCCTCCTATTGCTGCTCTTACAGTAACTGTCCAGAGCTTTCACATTTATCACTACAGCTCTACTTCATTAACTCTTGTAGGCTGCAAAAATCCACCAGAATCCAGGTCAATTGGGCTCCAGATAAGTATACACCTATTGTCTATCTCAAAAGGTGAGATTCTCCCCTCAACCCCATCCCACCCACGCCCTTTCCCCCGGTTTGGGGACTTCCCTCCCCCAACTATGTGATTGCTACATTCCTGTACCAATACAGGCTGATTGGTGAGTCTTCCCTTCTTGTTGGCATAAATGCTTCCCCTTGTCCGAGAGAATGCTGGCACCTCTCATTCACTGGGGAACAGAGGCAGCGACTACTGTTAATGCCTCTCACCAACACTAACTACAGGCACCTTCCCTTGGGTGAATAATCTTTTTCTTTTTTCCAATACGATCTCTTGGCTTTCCTTTTCTCACACGTTGGAAAATCCTAGTATTAGGTGAGGCCTTGTCCTGGGGGAGTCATCCCTGTGGCCCCTGGTACTGCTTGTGATGACCTTCTTTGCCAGCTTGTGCCTCCATACCTCTGGTTCTCCAGTACTTTGTGGGGACACCCCAAAGTCTGATTTGCTTTTTTCTCTTCACCCATGGGAATCATGTCTTCCACTGTACCTGGAGGCTCTCCTTTGGAGTGTCTCCTAGATGATTTCAGATTCATATACCTAGTGCCTGCTTTAAGGGCCTCTAAGCTTACATGCTTTTGCAACCAAATTTGGACTCAGTATTCCCTAGATGACAGATCCAAAACAAACCTTTTTAATTAATATCAGCTATCGGGTAAATGAAGGTTCCTTTGGGTAAACGGAGTTTCCCTATGTTCAATCTTCTCTTCTTTAATCTAAACCTTCCCTCTCAGCTCGTTCTCCCAAAAGTTTCAGATGTACACCTAGAAGTAATTTTCTGTGTGACCTACTTAACTTTGTCTTCTGCCTATATATATGTTCCCATGTCCTGCCAGACCCAGATGTTCCGTACATCCAAGACATCGCCAAAACAGCAACCACAGTGCTCCAGTCTAGCCTCACAGCTGTGTCAAGCCAGACCTGCACTTTCACTCCCAGCCACAGACGTTCTCACAGACCCTGGACAGCTTCAAAACAGCCTGTTCTTCCTGGACTTGGCCAATATTTCAGCCTTTGGCCATCTATAGATTCAATGCAATCTTCATCAAACTTTCAGCACATTTTTTTAAGATTTATTTATTTGTTATGTATATAATGTTCTGTCTGCATGTAGACCTGCAGGCCAAAAGAGGGCGCCAGATCTCATTATAGATGGTTGTGAGCCACCATGTGGTTTCTCGGAATTGAACTCATGACCTCTGAAAGACTAGCCAGTGCTAACCTCTGAGCCATCTCTCTAGCCCCAGAACAATTCTTTACAGACCTTGAATGAACAATACTCAACTTCATTTGGGAAAACAAAAAATACAAAATAGCTAAAACAATCCTGAACAAGAAAAGAACTCCTGGAGTTCCTTAATTTCAAACCACACTACAGAAGTAAAGTTAAAAAAAAAAAAAAAAAAAAAGGAAAGAAAGAAAAGAAAAGAAAAAAAGACTGTATTGGCATAAAAATAGATACATTGATCAATGGCATTGAATCAAAAACCCAGATATAAATCCACATTCCTGTGAAATCCAATTTTTTATAAAGAAGGAAAAAGAAGACACAGTGAAAAGAGTAAGCATCTTGAACAAATATTGCTGGTCCAACTGGATGTCTGCATGTAGACAAATGCAAATAGCTTCAAATTTATCACCCCATACAAAGTCTAAGTGGATTGAAGATCTCAACACACTGAATCTGATAGGAGATAAAGTGGGGAGTAGCCTTGAACACATTGGCACAGGTGACAGTTTCCTGGAAAGAACTGATGGCTCAGGCACTAAAATCAACAATTAATGAATGGGACCTCATAACCCTGAAAAGCTTCTGTAAGACACCATCAATAGGAAAAAGTGGCAGTCTACAGAATGGAAAATGATTTCACCAACTACACTTCTAATAGAGAGCCAATATTCAAAATATTTAAAGAGTTCAAGAAACTAGACATTAACAAACCAAATAATCCCAATAAAAGATTGGGTATAGATCTAAATAGAGGATTTTCAATAGAGGAATTTCAAATGGCCAAGAAAAACCTAAATAAATGCTCAATATCTTTAGCCATCAGGGAAATGCAAATCAAAACTACTTTGAGATTCCATCTTGTACCTGTCACATTAGTTAATATAAATAACACAAAGGACAATTCATGCTGGTGAGGAGGTGGAGCGAGGCAACAGTCCTTTGCTGGTGGGACTGCAACATTGTAGAACCATATGGAAATCAAGATGGCATGATGGCATGTCTTCAGAAAACTGGAAATGGGTATATACCCAAAAGATGTCCCCTTCTACCAAAAAGATACTTTTTTAACTATGTTCATAGTGGCTTTAATCATAATAGCCAGAAACTGGAAAGGATCTAGATGACCCTCAACCAAAGAACGAATAAATGTAATGTGCTATTGGACCATTACGCAGTTATTAAAAAATAACATCATGAAATTTGCAGGCAAATAGATAGAACTAGAAAAAAAAATCATCATAGGTGAGGTACCCCAGACCCGGAAAGATAAACATGGTGTGTACTTAGCTGTAAGTAGATACTAGCTGTTAAGCTGTGTCCTATGGCTTATACATTTAAATATTTTAAAAGCTGTTCCTTTAAAAATATCTAATTTCTTAATTTAAATTGTCTGTAAAACTCCAAAATTTCCTTTGAAAGAATTTAAAAATCTCTCGACTTTGGTCTCCTGCAATATAAAAAATAAATATCTGGGTGCATACTGTAGAGGAACTGATTTGACAGGCCTGTATTCATGATTCTTACTCACTGTATTAAAAATGTCTTTGCTTTATGTATTTCTTTGTTTATCTTTTCTTTGCAAACTCAGGCAAGGGTTACTTGTTTAATCCAAAAGAAATACCTAGAAAATAAGAATTTTCATAGAAAACTGCATTTGTTTCTATTTCACCGTAAGAAAGCTGTACAGGGATAAGTTGAAAACTTGGTAGGAAGTTCACTGTGAATGCTTTGATTCCTATTGTCATCCTGGCAATGTGGTAAAGGAAGTTATATTTTGGTCAATGGTTGTACTCACACATCTAGCTGTGTTGCTGGATTTTGTTGTTGTTTTGGTATTTTGTTTCTCATATTCTTTTTTAAAGAAAAAAAGGTTTATTTATTTATTATGTATATAGTATTCTGCCTATATGTGTGCCTGCTAACCAGAAGAGGGCACCAGATATCACTATAGATGGTGATGAGCCACCATGTGGTTGCTGGGAATTGAACTCAGGACCTTTGGAAGAACAGCCAGTGCTCTTAACCTCTAAGCCATCTCTCCAGCCCCTACCATATTCTTTTCAGTTGTTTGTTTGTTTAATTCTGAATTTGGGCTACTGAGATGTGTATGAACAAACAAAGCACAGTACATGTGTGAAGGTAAGATTACAAATGAGAGAGACATGTTCTTTCCTGGGTATCACTCTCAGGGCACTTTTACTCACTCAGCCGAGCTGGCACCAGTTACAGCACTCTTTTATAATCTACCTATTTCAGTAAGATTGGTTGTAGTTGCTCCATTTTCATTTTTTGCTGTAGAGGTACTCACTCAAGCATCCACCCATGCTTCACAAGCATTTGTTCACTGAGCCTTATACCGAAGATTATTTTGAGGCAGAGTATGGTTACATTCCTAAGTATTTTGTCAACTCAGTCTGTAGCCGGTGGGATTCCAGGGCTGTACCATCACTCTCAGGTCAAAATTTATATAGGAAATTAGCAATTTGAGTTTGTGTTCTTTTTTTTTTTTTTTTTTTTTTTTTTTTTTTTTTTTTTTTTTTTTTTTGTAACATAGCTGATGGTACATGAATTGTAGTTTTTAAAAATCAAGTTTTAGTGTTATTAATATTTTCTTATTCCCCATTATGTGGATTGCCTCTCCAACCCATACTAGTCTTTCTTTCTAAGTCCTGCCTTTCTATATGAAACTCCTGTTACCATTTTCAAATTGTTTGTTTGTTTAGGTTGGAGGTGGGCCTTCTGGTAGCCAGGCCTATCAAAGGCTTTCTCAGAGACCCTGATGAGAGCTCCAAAAGAAAACTACATTTTTGTGCTGCCCAAGGCAAACATTTTGTGCTGGAGGAGAATCTTGAAAGAGTCAGGGGAACCAGGCTCTTCAGCATAAGAGTCCATCTCATTAGTTATTAGGTTATTAGTCTCATGGCCACTGTGTACTAACTCTGAAAGATCCTGTGCTCTTCTTGCCAACATTGCTAAATTATCTTTCTAATGACTGTTTCATTCTCCAACCTCAAATAGTGCATCAGAGCTGTACACCTTAATAAACTTGCTGAACAGGAGCCATCAGCTTATACAAGACATTCTGATGTCAAACATTCTATCTGTGTCTTCTCATCCCAGGCCTTTTTTGCCCTCATGATCTCCCATTGTGGGGACACTAATTATTGGCATTGGGCATCATAGACTAAGCTGATTTAAACAAATGTATGTATTTGGTTTTTAGAGAGAGTGTTTCTGTATCTCTGGCTTGTCCTGGAACTTACTATGTAGACCGGCTTAAACTGTGATGTCCTGCTGCCACCTCCCCTAATGCTGGCATGACTGGACAATGGTATCACAGAAGTTTGGGAAAGCGTTATTATTTTGACTACCAAGGTTCAGCTAAGAGAAGTGTGAGCAATCCTAGATAAGCTTCTTTTTTTTTTTAATTGCTGCTGCCTGGTGAATATCAATCAAGTGATTCAAATTTGACCTGGTTAGACTGGATATGTTATTATTTTTAAAATGATGACACACATATGAAAGATCTGGTATGAAAGATATTTATTGGATGGAGGTAGAGAAAGAAAGGGAAAGAGAGAGAGACATGGTGGGGGAAGGGGATGCCCTGACAGAGAAAGGGGAGAGAGCAGGAAAGAGGGAGAGAGCAAAAGAGAGAGGTAAGAGGCAGGGATCCATTTATAGCTCCTGCCCAGCATAACTGCGTCTGCCAGGTGCATCTGCCACACACATGGTGGGGGCACATGATGACATCACAGATTACTAGGCAACCCAGAAGCAGGTAGCTAGCTATTTTACTGGATTGGAGGGGGGGGTGGTTTTATTTTATTTTTCATATTGTTGCCTTTTTACAATTTCTGTATTTGTGCCATTGAGAAGTGTGTGAAGATACATGCCACAGTGAATACGTGAAGGTCAGAGCACAAGTTGAAAGAGTGGCTACTCTCCTGGGTATAGACCTCAGGCCCTCAGACTTACTGTCAAGAATTCAGGCAACTAGTTGGTTCCTCTCATAGCACTCCCTTCTTCTTTTTTTTTTTTTAAGATATATTTATTTATTATGCATAGTGTTCTGTCTGCATGTACACCCGCACGCCAGAGACGAGCACAAGATCTCACTATAGATGGTTGGGAGCCACCATCTGGTTGCTGGGACTTGAACTCAGGACCTCTAGAAAAGCAGCCAGTGTTCTTAACTGCTGAGCCTTCTTTCCAGCTTCCAATAGCACTCCCTTCTAAGCCACCTATTTCAGTATAGTGGTTGTTGCTCTATTTTCATTTTGGGGTAGGGAATACTAGGTACCCATTTTTGAGCCACCCATATATCGCCAGCATCTGTCCACTGAGCTTTAAAGAAAAAAATATTTGGAGGCAGGATCTGGTTAAGTTCCCCAAATATTTTGTTAACACAGTCTAGAATCATATGAGGTCTTAAACTTTTGATGTTCCCGCTTCATCCTTCCATGTAGTGGGATTTTAGAACTTTACCACCGCACTCAGCTCCAAATTCATATGGAAGATTAGCAATATGAGTTTGTTCATTTAAGAAGTAATTTAACTAAAGGTGTTTCAATTATGGTTTTTAAAAATGCACTTTTGGTACCATTAATATTTTTCTTCTCTACTATGTGGATTTTATCTTCAATCTCTTCTAGTCTTTTTCTAAGTCCTATCTTTCCATGCATTGATTTTTTTTTTTTGTTCCCATTTTCATATATTGTTGTTTGTTTAGGTAGATGTAAGCTTTTTAGAAGCCAGACCTACCCAAGAAATTCTCAAATTCCTTTAATCACCAAGAGAACATTACTTTTCTCTCCATGGGCAGATTTGGGAAGTACTGGTCTGGTGCTTGAACAAGCATCTTGAAGGAGTCAAAGGAACCAAGCTTTTTTTTCCCCTGAGAGGCTGTACCTATTAATCTCATAGCTACTGTGTGCTCTTCTGCCAACTTTGCTAAATTATCTTTCTTCTGACTGTCTCATTCTTCACCTATAACTAGTGTATCAGAGCTGTACATCTTAATAAACTTGCTGAACAGGAGCCATCAGGTTATGCAAGACATACTGATCCCAAACTTTTATCTCTGTCTTCTCATCCCAGACCCTCACCCTGGCCACCTCCACTTTCAGGGCCCTAATTGTTGGTGTTTGGTATCATAGACCAAGTTGCTTTCCTGGTTAGGTTGGTTTTGGTTTTTGGTTTGTTTGTTTGTTTGTTTCTGGATGTCACGAAACTCATTCTGTACACCAGGATTAAACTTTTGATATCCTGCTTTCCCCTTTCAGATGCTGGCATAACAGGCCAGTACCACCACAGAAAGCTGGAAAAGAGTTAATGTTTTTGCCACCAAAGTGCATTGAAGAGAGATTTGAGCAATCCTGGATGTGCCTTTCTGGAATTGCTGAGGTCTGGTGAATGTCAATCAGGTGTTTTTTGTTTTTTGTTTTTTTATTTGACCAGATGGGCTGAGCGACCTTTCAGCTGCAAGGCAGGGGGATCATTGTTTAATGATGTTTGTATTCAAGAGACCCATTGCCTACACGGAGAAGTGGTGCCTACTGAGTCCAGGAACAGTGCAGTATGACTTTTCAGTACAGGCCCAAGTCCTACTGCAATGCCAGTCTCCTCAGGTCTGGGACAGTTCTGTGCCTAAGGTGGAAGCCGGGGCAGGGAACCACCGCGCTGTGTCCCTTCACAGCACTCTGTCCCTAAGGGAGCTGCTCCTGCCACCCAGATCTCACTGGCCAAGCAGAGCCTCCAGACAGACCCGCCAGTCAGAATGGGGAGGGCGCTTCCGGTCCGCCATGATCCAGGCTCGGCTGAGGGACTGAGGGAGCCTCCTTTGGTTCTGCGTGCTGTACTGAGAGCCGCTGCCGGGAGCCGAGGAGAGCGGGGCGAGCTGGGAGTCCGCGCCATGGTGAGCGGGGCCGCCGTCCCCACGCGGGGAGGAGCCGCGGGAGCCCGAGTGGGTTCGTCCCGGGTCGGGCACCCGCGGCGAGACCCCGTGTTTGATGTAGTACCGTTTGTTCATTTGAGGTTTCCTGCACTTCCCGGTGGAAGCGGCACCTCTGAAGGACTTCGGCCCCCTGGCCGTGCCTGTGTAGAGCCAGGGTAGCAGAGCCTTTGTGTGAATTAGCCTTGTTGTGACGTCACTATTTAGTGAGCGCACTTCAGCTGCTTTCATTGTCAAGCACCGCAGGTTTGCTGACTCTCGGGGCTCTACTTTCTCTCGTGTCTTCTAGGAGTTCTGCATTTGGCCTTGACATTCGGGTCGGATCCGCCTGCAGCAATTCTGTGCGGGTGGAAAGTCTGTGTTATTAACACTTATTTGCATGTATATGCCGTGGTGGTCCAGTCACGTGTGTTAGTAAGGCCAGGCTTCCTGGGTTTCCTGGCCTCATGTGTCAGTATTGACCCAATATTAATTGTGATTTTTTTTTTTTTTAAGTTTTCTCTTACATTCTGTTGATCTTTTTTTCTTTCACAAACAGCACAGTACCTGGTTTCATCTTTCATCTCCTGACAGAAATGGACTAACATCCGCGTCATAGGATAGTGTAGTTGTTGGCAGTGGGTTTCTCTAACCAGACTGGAGGGGGCTTAATGATATGGCCTGGGCCTGAGTCACAGAGGCATTAGACAGCCAGTGTTTGGGCACTTGTTTGTGGATGGCTTTACCTATATCATGTGGTGCTGTGAGTATATGATCTAGACCTAGAGTTTTCCATTAAACTTGGAGCTGCTAGAGACAGTTGGGCTATCCAGTGCTGCAGGGCCCAGTCATTTAGACAGGTATGTCATGTGGCATTCCTATGGCCCCAACGTTTGGGTTAAAACCTATTTTGTCTTTTGTTTTGTGGGCAAAGAGATGAAAAGTTTTTGAGGCAATGAAAGTGCTGGGCCTGGAACAGAAAGTCAGCGTTGATTTTAAGGCTTCAAATGCCATTGTTTAGTCTCAGTCTAGATTAAGGGCTCGGTACCCTTTTTTGTGCTGGTATGTAGAGACCTTGCTGTTTCCACAAACTCTGGCATCCCGAGGCAGCAGTATCCAGCTGTACTTAGGAACTCTTGATCCTGTCTTTGTCTTTGGATTTGGTATCAGAAGGATCACAGCAATCCTACCCTGAGAGGCTCCTTTTGCCTCCCTCTATCTTGTTGTGAAGATAGGTAGCCTTCTATAAATTGGGCTTTCTTAGCCAACATTTTGTAGCCCAAGGTCTATAAATCTTGTAGAGTCCCTTAGTGTAGTGGTCCCTTTTATACTCTGTTTTCCCAGGAAACCTCTGAAGGAAGAGCAGGAACTCTGCATTTAGTATCTTAAATCTTAGGACAACCCTGATTTGCCCATTGTAACCTTCCAGGCCTGCCCATTTAAAAGCACAAAGATGGGTTGACTCATTTCTGCCAGTGGCAGGGTAAAGAATGTATATTTTGGGTTTAAGACATTGTTTTTTTTTTGTTTGTTTGTTTTTGTTTTTTCTGGAAGACTCAGATTTAAGAAACTCAGAGGTTCCAGGTTTCTTCATAGGTATTACAGGCATATTCTAGGGTGACTACAAGGCACTAGCATGCCTGTTTCTTCAAGTCAGGCAATATGGACTGCAATTTACCCTTTTATTTCCAGGGCCATTGGTTTTGTTTTTTTTTTTTTTTTTTTAATCTTTTGAATAAAGGCAGATCTTTTAACTAGGAGATATTCTTCTGGCAGAGGGTAAGATACCAAAGTTTTTCTGGGTACCATTAAGTCTTCCCATGTCTCATTATCAGAAGATGACAGTGGCTTTCAGTTCATGTCCCATAATCAGTTTTTTGTTTTTAAACATCTTTTGGGGTAGCTCCAGCAACTGGGACCCACTTTAATCTTTTTTTAAAAAACTCTTTAATCTTTTTATTTTTTTTTTCTAATATCTGGGGCCAATTGGGTGACAAAAGGAAATCATTCTAGCAGCTGTCTTTAATCTATCTAAAAAGTAGTTAGGGAGTTTAAAGTAGTAGTTTAAAGTCTCCTTGGTCAATGTTGAATAGAAGGGATAGTCTGTTCTATCCAGGCTGTGTTGCCTAGCAGCAATTTCCCTGCCCAACCATGGGCAGAGCTTTTACTTTTTTCAGAGAATGATGGGTTTTATGGGATCACTGGTTGAAAAGAGACATTCATTGTGAAAGAGAAAGGAGTAGTAGAACTTTCTCTTCTCCTTTGGGCTCAGCCCAGGGAAACAATTCTGCTTCCCTAGGACTGCTTAGAGCAGGCACAGAGGAGAGGGAATAGTCACCTGGGGGAAATGTTCCCCCCCCCCGACTGTGTGCATTCTGCTTAGATGGCAAAGAGGTGGGGCCTGGAATAGAGGCTGGCCCTCCTCACCTCCACACAGGGACCAACCCTGACTGTGAGCAGGAGCCAAGCAACAAAGCAAGCAAGTGCTTCTGCTCTTAGAGTGGGAAGGGTAGATGTTGGTTGATTGATTGCTTGGTTGGTTGGTGGGTTGGTTTTCTCTGGGTGACCAGGCAGAGCCAGTAGGATTCAGGTCCCCAACAGCAGGGAGCATAGGCCTTAAACCAGGTGGAGAAAAGTTTCACACCACCCAAAGCCACTGGTCAGTACAGAAAACAAAACTGAAAGAAACACATAGAAAAACATAGAGACACACATACACAGAGAGACAGACATACAGTAAAAACAACCAATATGGCCGTCATACATTCATAAACTTGAAGAGACAGAGGGATCCAGTGACATCTCACATGGTTCCAGGACACTGATGAGCTGCTGTGTCCAACCTCCCCTACCTGTCCAAACAGAAGGCCCCCTGTGCTTCCAGAGATGTCACAACAGGCGACCTTTGAATTTTTCCTTTTGGGGTGGAGGTGTCAGATTCTTCTGAAGCAATAGCAGCCAATGATCAAAGGGAGCCTTGGAGATCTGGAATAGTGAGGTTGTATATCCCCTAGGAGTCCCCTGCCCATTGCATTCTCCTCCCACCCTCTTTAAGGGCCTCAGGTACCCAGGTCTGGTCTCTGAGAACTCAGTGCAACCTCCAGAAATGTTGTGGGGTGTTCACTAGAGAAGGCTGCTGGGAAATGGGTTTAAGCCAGTAGAAACTCTTTCTTAACCTGTCCATGTTTGGGATTCCATTGTAGCCTCAGCCTTTCTCAGGATGCTCACTTAAGCACAAATACCATGTTCTGGGTTCACATACTTCATTAATGAGAACAGTTAGCCAGAAGTGAAACTACAGAAGCTAAAAAGCAAGGCTAATACGTCTAGAAACTTTCCCATAGCTATGGACTTTGATAGATAAGGCAGTTTTTATTTTTGGCAAATGGTGTTGTCTATGTACTGAGTTTTACGGCCTGAATGGCACTTCCATCATGGATTCGGTTGTGCTACAGCCTGGGCCCTGTTATAGAGCTGAGAAGAAGGTCTTTTCTGTTTCGTTGGTGTAGTCTGTAAATGTGAGGTCTATTTGGTTTATATTGCATGTTAGCTCCAATCGTTCTCTGTTTGAATGACCTGTGCATGGGTATTGAAGGGTATTGAAATCTTCCACTATCAGTATATGAAGGTCAGTATGTGATTTAAGATGGAAAAATGTTTGTTTTACAAATGTTGTTTCTGTTTTGGAGGGGAAATTGATGTTAGAATTTAAATGTCATGTTGGTGGATTTTTCCTTTGCTTCCCCATTTTGAATTCATTTTGGTTTGAAGAGCCTCACATGCATTTTAAATGCTTATGTGTTTATATAGTTGATGAGGAATGAGGCCACATTAGTTGTGTCATGCTCCCCCCACCACCACCACCACACACACAGGGCTAGGGATTGAACTCAAGGACCTCACATGTGATAGACAAATAAAGAGTCTGTCACTGAATCTGCTTTTATACAGAATTTCCTTCAGTCATTCGTTGTGACTCACACCTGTAATCCCAACATTTGAAAAGCTGAAACAAGAGGATCAGCTTGAGACCAGATCAGAGCGTTAAATGTGACCTCTCTCCAAGAACAAAATAATTTCCTCATTATAAGAATGAGTTCTCAATAGGGCATAAGCTGGGCAAATTCTATGATGTGCCATTGAGAAATATAATGCTAACTTTTACTAGGCCAGTAGAAAACCAAGTGGTGACACATCTTGATGTAGATAGACTTTCTATTGTCAAGAGTTAAAAGATTTTAAAACTAATCTGTCACTTTCACTTTCTTTTTGCCATTCTTTAAGAAGTTGCTATATATATGTCTGTATTATACTTTGTTTTAATATGTTTAATTAGCTGAGCATGGTGCTCACACCTGTCATTTTAGTAGTTTGGAGGGAGACTCAGAAGTTCAAAATTAACGTGGTTCAAATGTGAAGTTCCAGTCAAGCTAGAACTACAAAGAGATTCTGTCTCAAAAAGCACACACAAAAAAAATAAGAATGTGTCGAAGTATAGAAATGAGACCTTTTGGCAGTTTGTCGTCTCTGAAGACTGAAGGTACTAGCTTGCAGGATGCCTCGCGGAAGCCGAAGCCGCACTTCCCGGGTGGTCCCTCCGGCCAGCCGGGCCCCTCAGATGAGGGCTGCTCCTAGAAGAGCACCTGCAGCTCAGCCTCCAGCAGCAGCTGCACCATCTGCAGTTGGCTCACCTGCCGCTGCACCCCGGCAGCCAGGCCTGATGGCCCAGATGGCAACCACTGCTGCTGGTGTGGCTGTGGGCTCTGCAGAGGGGCACACCCTGGGTCGCGCCATCCCTGGGGGCTTCAGTGGAGGAGGTAATGCTCAGCCCGCAAGGCCTGACATCACTTACCAGGAGCCTCAGGGAACCCAGCTGCTAGACCAGCACGTGGGCCTTGCTCTCTTGAGATCAAGCAGTTTCTGGAGTGTGCCTAGAACCAGAGTGATGTCAAGCTCTGCGAGGGCTTCAACGAAGTACTGCGGCAGTGCAGAATTGCAGATGGTTTAATCTAATCAAGAAATTCAAGCTGAAGAAATGTAAATTGGCTCTGCATTAATTGGTAGAGCAAGTGTGGACCCTTATTTCTAATGTTCCATTGCTTCAGAATGGCATGAAAGAGTTCTAACTACAGATGTTCACCGAGGCTTGAAGTGGTGGTAGCTGGGCAAGTGTTCAGCCTCCTTGAACTAACTGTATTGTGTTTTGTGAGATAATAAAAATAGAGTTTAATTCTGAAAAGAAAGAAAGAAAGAAAGAAAGAAAGAAAGAAAGAAAGAAAGAAAGAAAGAAAGAAAGAAAG
>NW_026594014.1:1700214-1707498 GCF_907164565.1 Psammomys obesus | reverse complement strand
AAGAAAGAAAGAAAGAAAGAAAGAAAGAAAGAAAGAAAGAAAGAAAGGAGACCTTTTGGGGCCAGAATTCAACCGAATAGATGAGATGTGTCTGTAGGAAAAATGCTTGGTATGCAAGCTTAATGACCTGAGTTTGATCTCAAGAACCCTTGGTGGCAAGAGAAATTGACTCCTGCATGCTGCCTTCTGATCTTCAAACTCTCAACTATTTTACCTGTCCTGACACACATATCACCCACATGTATCACACAGATACACACAATATTTTTTTAATTGTCTGAATAGGGGGGAAAAAAACAGAATGCTTTTTGTTTTGGGATTATACTTAACAATACAATATCCGGATTGAAAGACAGTGGAGTCGAGAAATGCACATTTGAATGAACAAGGGTAAACTGTATACAGTCCACAAGGACATTAACTCAAAAGGGGTTGTACACAGAGGCTGTCTCTGAATTAAGATGGAAGGGAAAAAAGAGGATAGGCCATGAAGGCACTTGCTTTTTACAAAGGGGTATAGCGCTTGTGCATAGGGAGAATACACTACTTGTAGTGACAGTTGACATGTGTTACCTTTTGGTGGCTGGTGATGATGTGGCTGCTGTCAGTGGGTTACTGAAGGTGGACTTGGGTATTTTCAACATTTCTCCCTCTATTATGAAATATGAGGAAATATTTAGGCATGACTTGTGAGGTATGAATGAGGTTCTGCGCTCGTTAGACTGCTTCCTGCAGTCTGTTGGAGGCAACATCTTTTGGGCCTTGTTGATCCTAATCATCAGGTCATATTTGGTAGTCATGAGTCTCCAACTCTGTGGCTAGCATTTGGTAGTTCTATAACAACTGATTGTTTGATTAGAGATTTTTTTTTGAAATTCTCATTGGAAAAACATAGATAAGAAATCAATAACATGATGTAGTTAGTAAAAGCAGGAAGTTGAGGAGGGGGCATCAGGAAGGGACATACCCACTTCCATAAAGGGTTCTCAAAGGCCCAGGGGCTGGAGGCATTGAATTTTTCCTTACATTTTATAAGTTTGAAGTTGTTGAATTTTGTTCTTTACTGTGTCCAATTGGCTGACATAGAAGCAGCTTTCCTCTTAGAGGAAAGGTCAAAGGCTACCTTTTTCAGCTGTAAGAAGATCTGTTTTCTGTCAGTTTGAGTACCACTTTGGCCAAGGAGTCAATTTGTCCTAGAAGTGTGACTGTGGTTTGGGACACCTGTTGGAGGTCCTGGATGACCTGGGAAGATGTGGTCAGTCCTGCTATCCCAGTGGTGACACCCACAGTTATTTTTGCGACAGCCAAATTGGGCAAGATTTGAACTGCTCTTGTATTATTTTGGGCAGCTTATTGAGTCCACACTGGAATCGGTAAGGGCCCTTCTCCATGTATCACCCCCAACTTGAGGAAGAGAAATGCTAGTGTGCAAATTAGCAGGTAGTGATGGTAGACTTGAGTACCACAAAGTATTGAGGTATTATGGATGGTACAGTACTGGGTTGTCAAAGATTAAGGTTTTGTTGCAGTCTAAGAAATTTAACACTCCTACAATATGTGTCCCTTAAAGCAGTTTGCCACGCCAAAGAGGGTGATAGGACAATGGTAGAGAGTTGTGGCAACACTGGACTTGGGTCTGTTGGTGAATGGCAAGGCAAGTTTATTTGACAAGGTTATGAGAGAAACTGGAAGCAGCAGTTGTGAATTAGTACCAGGAGGAAGAACAGACAGCAATCCCCAAAGGGGCCGGGTTAGGTGCTATTAAAGGAAGGTAGGCCAAGGTCAGAATTATTTAGGAGAGGAGATGTTAAAGAAGTAATGACCTTGGGGGGGGGGTGTTGAATCACCTCTTCTGGCTCCCCTGTCTTCAGGGGTGGAGTAATCAGGAACATATTTTCTCTTGGTTTCAGTCATGCTTTACAGGAGCCAGGGATTGAGGAAATGGTAGAGCTTACCAACAACACTGATTTCCCACCTGGGATCCCATGGGTCCATGATGCAGATGTAAAGGGCCTCTTTCTGTCGGTGGTGGAGAGAATCAGAGCGAGGATGCACATATGGCAGATGGTATTGGCAAGACCTGTAGAGGCAGCCTCCATGTCTGTTTGACCACTCTTTACTGTCATCATCTGTCTGGTCATAGAGGAAGTTAGCAAAAAGGTAAATAAATGAAGGAGAAGGGGTGGATAAAGGGGCGATAGGAATTGTAATTGGCTCCTAACAGCCTGCTTTGGAACAATTTCCTAACCCTATTTGGAGGGACTATTTGTTACAAGTGAGCATTTTTTGAATTGTGAATCTCCATATGTAAGAGTTATTCTGAACAGAAGTGGACAAGAAGGTGGGGAGCAAAAGTCTATGTCCAATCCAGTAGAGTCCAGCATGGCTACTGGGATGAAGCCTCATTCTTCTGGAACTAGACACAAGGTGGTTGATATCAGTGTCCTCTGAAAGGGAACAGGGCCTGTTGGGGTTGATTTGTAGGAGGGGAAGTTATCTTTACGCAAAGGAGTAAAGGGCTTGAGCCAAGAGAGGTGAATCCAGTGAGCTTAGCAGCTGTGCATATTACAAGAATTAACTTGAAGGGGTCATGGCATTTACAATAAAGGCATGAGGGACATTGGTCCAGATTGATCAAAGGACCGGTGTAGAGGAATTTTAATCTAGCCTCATGGCTCCCCTGGCTGGAATTACAGACCCACCTTTAATCCCAGGAGACAGAGGCAAGCAGATCTCTGAGTTCTTTCAGAAGTTCAGGTGAGTCAGTTGAAAGGCCGTGCAGTGAAGTTGAGTTCATGGCAGTTCACTTTGTGGAATTCAGAAGCAGTTTTTACTCTGACAATTTTACAGAGAGACGTTGAAGAGAGAACAGCTAGACAAAGGTGAAGACAGAATGAGCCAGCACATGAGAAGGAGCCAGACTAGATTGCTAGAGTTAGTTTTAGGCCAAGCAGAATAATTCAGTGAAAAACAGAGAATCCAGGTTGAATTAATCACCTTGGAGGGGAGTTTGAGTCAGAACCAGCCAGCCAGAGTTCAGAAAAGAATAGAAAGGGTGAGCTTTTTCAGGAGTAAGTCACAGAGGCTGAAAACATTCTAGACCTAGAGTAGATTTTACAAAGAATAGAAGCTTCCAGCATTAGGCCCAGATTAGCAGATGGAGGCAGGAGGTCTCCAAGGCTACAGCTGATTCAGTGGAATAAAAATTACTGTACCAGACCTGGTCCCCAGTGTTGACTGGGCACGGACAGGAGTTGGCCTATGGCGGGGTAAGGGAGTGGTCAGTAATGTCTCATAGGAGGGAACAGAGATGGCAGAGTAAGGGAGTGAGTATGTGATTAGGGAAGGGTGAAAGATGGGGCCAGAACCAATTCTCCATGCATGTGCTCAAATGATTAGATGGAAAGAGGCCACTTGGAGTGAGCCCTTAGCCTGAGAAGGGACAGTGGTAGGAATTTTACCCAATTGAGGTGAAGTTCTTTTGAGAGTTCTACAAAGATATTTTGTGAATATCCATTAGTTTATCTTATGTTTACCAAGTACTGGAAATGATATGGAATATGAAAATGTCAGGGAATGTTGAGGGCTTTGGATAGAGTTTGGGAAATCTGGTAGTTGAATTTAGGGCTATTGTCTGACTCGGAGGAGGTAGAGATTGATCTTCTGAGGAAAAGGTCAGAGACTGCCTTGAGCCTTTGTTGGTTGTGGCAGGGTCTCCACTCACCCTGAGAGGGTGCCCAGCAAGACCAGAAGGAACCTAACGTATTTAACTGTGGGCATGTGGTAAAGTCATGCTGCCAGTCATTTGTAGGGAGAGAGCCTCTGGCCTGGTGAGTAGGAAAAGGAACTATGCTATCAAATTGGGATCTCATATTTGACAGTTTTTATAAGAGGCAGAAACAGCCTTTAAGAAATATAAATCCTCAGAGGTGGGCTACAGGTGGACCTTAATAAAATGAGACAAGGCTTGCCTATTAGGATGAAAGAGCTGGTTTAGATAGAAGTTTTTGAGTGTGGAGGGGTGATAATGGGGATGTGAGTGGTAATGCAAGGATGTTCTGCAGTGGGTGAGACAGGTCTATACCTCCCAAGTGCTGCAGCTAGAGCCTCCTCGTCAGTTCATATATTTCCCTTAGAGATGATGGAATTGTGACTCTCTTGGGACCAGCAGTGCACAATTCCTGTAGTCGTGGGGAGAGCAGTGGCTTTTAGCACGGCCATAATTTGGTTTGAGTTGGTGATTGATCCTCGTATTGTTTGTGGTTCACACTCCAGATGGCATTGTGAAACACGAGGATGTGAAATGCGTATTTGGAGTCTCTGTAGACATTTAGGCATTGTTCTTGTGCCAGTTGGAAGGCATGGTGAGAGTTATTTAGCCTGTTGATTGTGGACCAGGAGGGCCTGTGTGTCCACCACCTCAGTATTGGGCATTATAGCAAAGCCTGCTTTTGGCCCCCTTTATGTAGAAAGGAGCTGCCTTCTGTGTGCTAGGTAAGGAGAGCCTGAGGCCTTCTGTATATGTGAGGGATCGGGTAGTAGTTCTTCTAAGGTCAGTGCAAGAAGATGGGTAGTTAAAAATATTTTAGATATTGAGAGATTGGCATGATTACAAAGTAAGTGTACCATCTTCTGCTAGTGCCACCTGGAGAGAGAGAACCCAGGAGGGAGATAGAATTTATAAGCCTCTCTCCCTTAAGAGATGGGACAAGTTGTGGTAGGGAAAGATAGTGGCAGATGAGCCAAAAGTTTGTAAATAAGGAGTTTAGAAGCTGCTAAAGCCTGTGTGCTGGGTGCCCATTGCTGGGTAGTAAAGTCTAATTTCTTTGACAGGTATGCCACAGGTGCAAAGGAAGGTTGCAGTTGGTGGTATAGGGCTCCAAGGGCATATCTCTTTTTTTCTGTGGGCAAGGAAAAAAAAGGGGATCTAGGAGTGTAAGAAGTCACCTATACCTAGGAATGATTAAAATCTCTTTTTTTTTTTTTTTTTTTTTTTTTTTTTTTGTAGTGTAGGCCACAAGGGACTGGATTAGGTGTTTTCTATCAAAGGTAATGGTTTCATGAATTGAGATAATAGGCCCAAGTAGGTGACCTGAAGGGTGAACAGTTGCACCTTAAACAAAGAACTGTAGCCCCAGCTAGACAAGAAATTTAGAAGAACAGAGGTGTCAGTTTGGCTAATTAGTAGGGATAGACTGCAGAGGAGAAGGTCAACTACATTTTGCATAAGTTTAGTTTGGGTAGATCAAAAGAGAATAGATCTGAGGCCCGTGCCTGACCAAACAGGTATGGGTTGTGGGGAACCCCTGGAGTAGGACAGGCTAGGTGTGTTCAGTAGAGATATGGGTGTCAAGATCAGTCCAGATGAAAGTAAAGATGTTCTGTGATTTCGTGATGAGAAAGGTAGAGAAGAAGGTGTTCTTGAGGTTCAGGACTGAGAAACTGGAGATCTTGAACCAGGCAGGAAGTCCCATTCAACTTCTTTCTTTTTTAAACTTTTTATTGATTCATCGTGAATTTCACGTCATGCATCCCCATCCCACTCATCTACCCATCCCTGAATATCTGCGCTCTACCCTTGCAACCTCTCCCAAAAGAAAACAGATGACAATAACAATAACAAAATCTTGCTGTAGAAGCTGCAGTGTGTTCTACAGTATACACTTTTGTTCAAACAGCTTTTCTTGGAAATGATCATTACTGTGTGTGAGTGGTCTGGCTTCTGTTTTAATAATGCTGGGTCCTCACTGGGACTCTTCTGTCACATCCTGTTGTTGCCTGTGTCATGGAGATTTTGCAGCTTTGTTTCTGGAGGATCAGCCCCTTCATAGTTGGGCTAAATGTTGGGTCCAACTCAAAACCCTGGGTAGGGGCCTGGGTGGTTCCTGAGTTTCTCTGCCTGACAGTTCTCCCATACTTATGCCATTGGGGCCAGCTCTCTGGTACCTACAACAAGAGCCAGCTCTGTTGTGCTTCCTGGGTGAGGTTCAACCTGCTCTACCAAGTATGCAGCCAGTGAGGCGCGTGGCCAACTCCACACAGCCCTCAGACATCAACATTGCCCCAGGCCAGACAAGAAACTTCTTCATAACCTTTGGTGGTAACAGACCCTCTGCTGTTTCTGGGCCACAGATTCAAACATGAATGATGGTGAAGCACAGGCCATGACCTCACATGGTATCAGGTGGCATCACCAACTACTTGTATCAAGTTGTTCCCCAGGAATCATGTTGGGGATGGAGCCTAGAGCCTCAAGCATGAAAAGCAAGCACTCTACAAAGAGCTATGTGCCTAGCTCCTGTTTGGGTTGTTTGTTTAGTTTTATTTTTGTTTTTTTTTTTTTCAAGACAGGGTCTTATTATGTAGTTCTGATTATCTTGGAACTCATTACATAGAACCAGGCCGGCCTTGTACACACATAGATTCACCTGTCTCTGTTTCCCTAGTGCTATGATTAAAGTCATGAACCACTAAGCTGACTTTAGATCTTTCGACAGTTTCATACCATAGCAAAGGATACCAAGGGACTCCAATGTATACTGACAGCCCAGGCTTGCCCTAAACTTGAAGCATTGTTGTTTCATTCAACCTCCCAAGTGCTAAGGTGGGGCTTTTGTTTTAATGCTGATAGAGATGAAATCCTGAGCCTTGCTCAGTCTAAGCAGGAGTTATATCAAGGATGGAGATTCATCCCAACCACCAGTCAAACTTTGGAATCAGGTAAATGAGGGCAATCTTTCTATAACCTTTCACCCTTCTCTCCTTCTTTTTCTAGAAAAGCTTCACATCAAATTTGATTTTCGCTTTTCACATTTGTTATAATTAAATGTGCCACAGAATATCTTATAACCTAAAAGCCCAGTAGACAGATACCCTTTAAACACAAATTTAAAAAAAAAAAAAAAAACCCTCCAGGGTGTGGTAAGGCAACTCTTTAGTCTTAGGTAGTGATGGAGGCAAAAGATATCCTATTCAAGAACATCTTTAGCTAGACAGCCCAATTTAAGACCAGCATGATTATAGTAATCCCTGTCTGAGAACAAAGTCTTCAGAAGGTAAAGATATCAAGCGTGATGACATGAGTTCACTCCCAGGAATTGAACAACCCACATTTTTTCCTGAAATTGGCACATGCACAGTATAATGCATGTGTACAAGGGTACAATATGCATGCATGGCAAATAAATGTAAATAAAAGTTTGAGAAACAGTATTTACTTATTTTCTCCTTTCTTCCTTTTCTTTCTTTCTTTCTTTCTTTCTTTCTTTCTTTCTTTCTTTCTTT
>NW_026594014.1:1680716-1700204 GCF_907164565.1 Psammomys obesus | reverse complement strand
TTTCTTTCTTTCTTTCTTTCTTTCTTTCTTTCTTTCTTTCTTTCTTTCTTTCTTTCTTTCTTTCTCCTTCTCTTTCTTTTCCTTTTAGACAGAGTGTCACAGACTCTTGATTACTTGCCTGGAGCTTGCTGTGTAGACCAGGTTGGCTAATACCTCCCCAGTACTTACATAAAAGTGTGCGTCACATGCCCAGTGTATGTCAGTGTTTACTACTCCATGTCACAACCTGGAGGACATTGCTTGGTAGGGGAAAAAATGCAGGGTTAACCTTGGCTGCTTACTCAACCTGAGGCTAACCTGGACTACTTGAGATGCTGTCCCCCCAAAACAAAAACAGCTGAATATGTTGGTACACAAGGGTAGTACCAGGACTCAGGAGGCAGAGGCAGAAGCATGGAAGCAAGTTCACACTAGAGTTTGCATAGAGTTTCAGACCAGTCAGGCCTACATAAGGAGACCTTGTCCCTGATTTCAAAACACCAAAAGATGTCATAAACCGTGAAAAGAAATATGTAGAAGTGAGTAAGGTGCCTGATTCCAAAGCTAATGACTTGAGTTCGGTCCTTACGATCCACATGATGGTGGTGGGGGCACTTTCACAAGTTCTCTGACTGGAACATGTGTGCAATATTTAAGTTACTAAAAATGAAAACCAGGGTGCCGGGGATGTAGGTCAGAGGTAGCCCACTTAGCCTAGCATATACAAAGCTCTGGGTCTCATTGTAGTACCTCACAAACACCTTGTATGAGATAGAAACCTTTTATGTTGCCACTGAACCTGCATCTCCCTGTGTAGCCCCGGCAGTGTGCATGCTTGGAAAGCAGTCAGGTACCTGCTAGTCAGCTTGATATATTATTTAAAAGTCTCCTGGAGGAGGGGACAGGAGCTCCAAAAAGAGGCCAACGGAGCCCCCCCCCCAAAAAAAAATCTTGAGGCCTTGGGGCCCTGCAGAGACTGATAACCCAACCAAGGACAATACACGGAGAGGCTCTAAATCCCCTGCTCAGATGTAGCCCATAGACTCAGTATCCAAGCAGGTTCCCTAATAAGGGGAGCAGGGGCTTTCTCTGGCATGAGCTCAATGACTAGCTCTCTGATCACCTCCCCCTATTATAGGGAACAAACCAATAAGCTTTCCATGGCATGTACATCAGCTCCTGCCTGCAGGCTCTTGCTCTGTTGAAGTTGGTTTCCTGACTTCCCTCAGTGGCACACTATGATGTGAGAGTGTAAGCCAAAGAAACACTTTC
Organism: Psammomys obesus; assembly: GCF_907164565.1. Classification (NCBI taxonomy): domain Eukaryota; kingdom Metazoa; phylum Chordata; class Mammalia; order Rodentia; family Muridae; genus Psammomys; species Psammomys obesus. Next base: position 1,698,953 of record NW_026594014.1, on the reverse strand, counting down.
TTACCCAAGTTGCTTTTGGTGTTTATTGCAGCCGTTGAGATAGATAACCCCCCCCTTTTTCAAAATATAACCCTCTTTGCTATTCAGATCTGTTTCTTCACTAACTATCCAAATATAGGAGCATATGCTGTCTCACAGTCAGATTCACAAGCAACCCAAAGCCTGATTTGTGGTAGATGCTAGGTCAACATTTCTTTTTTTCTTTTCTTTTTTTAAAGATTTATTTATTTTGAATGCTCTACTTGCATGTACACCTGCATGCCAGTAGATGGTTGTGAGCCACCATGTGGTTGCTGGGAATTGAACTCAGGACCTCTGTAAGAGCAGACAGAGCTTTTAAACACTAAGCCATCTCTCTAGCCCCCTCAACATTTCTTGTCATGGCATTGTCACACAGGCCTGAAAACTCAGCACTTAACAGACTGAGTCAGGGGAGGATAAAGAGCTCGAAAACAGCTCGGCTATATGGCAAAGGATAGACTCAAGGATAAATGAATGAATACACATTTGTTGCATTTGGCTTTTGGTGAATAGGATTTTGGCATTCTGGGGGTGGTTCAACATTAGACAAGCTACCAGCATCTACAGGCCTTGGTGCGTTCCTTGTAGATGACCAGGACAGTTCCACTTAGGGAAATGAAATATCAAGATTGTTCATGTACTGTGGGCATTAGGACCATATCAGGACTCTGATCACCTGCACCCACACCCCTTTTCTCTGCTTTGAACAGAAACCATGCCTCAATGTAACATCATGGAAGAGGGCTGCGGCTTTATAGACATCATGAGTTTCTTTGGACCACCAGCTCCCTAGTAACAACACAAAGACCTTTCTTATTTATGAGAGCTTTAGGCCTTAGCTTACTCTTGCTCCCAACTAGCTCTTGTAACTTAAATTAACCCAATTACATTAGTCTATGTTCTGCCATGTAATTCGTTACTTCTCAGTTTTATACATTTGACTTCCTCTGTGTCTCAATGGCAAATCTTTCCATGCCTGATTGTTTCCCAGAAATCCTGTCTATTCTCTCCTCCTCAGCTGTTGGTCCTTCATCTCTTTATTAAATCAATCAGAAGGTGTTGTAGGGAGTGTTTACAAGACATGATGCAGCCATACACAAAGCACAAAAAAAGCACTCCAGCACAGCTGCATTCACAGAACATTTGCGTGCTGATGTCAAGCAGTCATTACTGCTCTCTGACACTTGAGGGTGTTTTAAGCAAGCATGGAGGGGCTAAAAGCCATGACAAGTGGCATAAGATTCAAAGAAGTGGTCTGAAAGACGCTTAGAATGTGTTCTTCTTTGACTTCTTATATCCCACTGTAACCTAGATATTGTGTTCTCCCTCTCTCAACCTCTGAGATTACAGGCAGGTTTATGCAATGATGGGAATAACACTGTTCTTATATGCCACATGCTACTGGGCAAACCCTTTACCAATCAAATTAGGGACTCAACTATAAGAACTGTAAGTTTGTTTGCCTTTAATTCTAGCACTCAGAAGGCAGAAGCAGGTGGATCTGTGAGTCTCAGGCCAGCCTGGTCTGCAGAATGAGTTCCTAGCAGTAAGTCTGTTTGCCACTGTGTGTTGGAGGCATCTTGTTTGTCCCTGTGGGCTGACATTTCCAAATTCACAGTTTCAAAACACCGTCAGGGTACTGCTTCAGCTAACTGCTCAAGACCACCCTTCTCTGCTTCTCTCCTTATAGCCCCCACCTCCTCTCACACCTGCTCCCTTCTGCACCTCCTCTGGCACCTCCTGCTTTCCTGCCTGCTTCTTTCTCCCTGTTCCCCTCCTCAGCTGCTCTTTCCCATTTTCCAATGCACCGGCTCCTTCGATACCTGCTCCTCCCCCATCTGCTCCTCCCCCACTTCCTGTAGTGCTTTCTGTTTCAAGCAATGAAGCAGGATTGGTTCTTTGCTCTAGCAGCACTCCCTAGGTATTAGGCACCTCTCCTTTACCTTATTTCTTTTTTTGAAGTCCAATGGGCCCCTCTTTACTGTATTCTTCTACAAGGACAGCTGCAGTGTCCTGCCTGTGTTGTCTGACAGACCCTTCTTTCTTCAGAATGACTACTGTCATTTAACATGAAACTGTGGGGAGTGTATTTGGCTTCATTTAGGTTCCATTGACACATGGGAGGACAATGAAATCACTGGCCCATGACAGACCTAATGAAGAGAGGGCATTAAAACCTTAAGAGGTTGGGACCAAAAGAGATAACTTCCAAAGAGGCTGAGTGGGGTAGCATTGACATTCTACAAAAACTCTGAAAATTTCAAGGAACTGGTAGATTTGAATAATTTGCATGATGTGACAGTTTTCTGTGTTTAGTGAGTGTTTTCAAGTCCCTGAAGTAAATAAATCATTTTGAGCCAGAAATCTCCCGATGCATGCATCTAGTACCAGTAGTTGGGCAGACGGAGGCAGGAGGGCTTCTCTAGCTTCCCTGCTATTTTACACACCCCTCCCGCAGTGTCACAGGCACCAGGGGTCATGAGTGCGTCAGCAGGGACAAATTTTCTGAGTTGTTTTCTCCTGCACCTTCATGTGCATGCCCAGGGTCAGCCTCAGGTCCTCTGTCTTACACTAGTATTATAGTTAGCTGTTGAGCTATACTTACCTGTTGAGCCAAAACACTGGGCCACTATTATTTTTCTTCAAAGAGCCCTTTCTTATTTTTCAGAGATATAGCTTGAAATATCTTTGTAGCCCAAGCCGGCTGGAAACTATTTTACCCACTTAGCCTAGACTGACGTTTAGCTTAGTTTCCTGCTTCAGCCTCCAAGAAATGGGATTGCAGATCAGTTCTGAGACAGAATTCTACAAATGCACAAATTTCTCTGTCTCTTGTGTCTACACCACTGTGTAGCACTGACTGTCCTAGAACTTGGGACAGAACTTAGAACTCAAATTCACAGAGAACCCCCTGCCTCTGGCTCCTGAGTGCTGGGGTCAAAGGCATGCACCACCACCGCCTTGCTCAACCCCCCTTTCTTGTCAAACTTTTTTGATGTGAATCCTAAACTAATCTAGTAATCAAACTCTTTTCTCAGCCTGAAGAGTGGTGGTCTTACAAGGATGGTATTACAGCCACTGTGGTGATAGAAAGATCCTAATTACCAAGAGTCAGATGGGATCTGAACCTATGTGTTATGGTGATATGATGGATAACAACGCCAAATTTAAAGAAAGTTTTTCTCCCTCTCTCCTCCGGCCCCCCCCCTCTCTCGGATATGTATTGATAGTTTAGTCCAATGACTTCCTATCGATTTAGCACTTGTTATTGTCATTCCAGGATGACATTGTACTTCCAATAGTTCTGTTTCTCTCTGTCAATTCCTGAGATTATAGCCATGTACTTTCACCCATTTTATATTGTGCTGGGAATGAACCAAGCGATTCCTGCATGTCCTGCATGCTAGACAAGCACTCTACCAAATGAGCTTATACTCAGCCCCTGAAACTTAGTTTATCTATATATACTTCAGATATGAGCTATGACTTCCCTCACACCATCAATTCTCTTGACACAGTCTGGCTTCTTCAGAGTCCCTGGCATTTACACTTTCTCTCCAGAGTTCCCAGAATTAAATTCTCTGCAGCTGGCAAACATCCAGTCCCTGCTAGTGCATGAGCAAATCATGAATACCTGCTGCGAAGTAGCCTCTTATCCCATACCTGTAATTAATATATATATATATATTCTCATAACATAACTGGATTTTTAAAGAAACCATAACTCTCACTACACAAGGGGAGGGCAAATTACAGGTCAGCATTGACTACACTAAGAGAACTTGTCTCCATGTAAAACAAAATGCAACACAACACACCACCAACCAACCAACCAACCAAAACATTCAAAAGTTCATGGTCCTTCTAGACTAAATATGGAGTTTAAGGCCAGCTTTTGATGCATGACACCTTGTCTCATAAGTGAATAAATGAATAAATAAATAGATTGAAATTCTAACTGGCACCAAAGATACTAAAATACTGTGCTCATCGTCCTTTCGTGTTCTCAAAGATTACTGTGTAGCTTAAAAAACTAATAATGAAATGCTTCATCATATAATATTCTGTCATGTGCCATTGGTTTAACTTACCAAAATTCTAAATATATCTGAAGAGTATTTCATACAAAAAAAGTACCGGTGTTCTGAATTGTGTGGGACAAAGAGGGTCCCTCAAGGATGGCTTAAGGTCTTGTTGGCAGCAGGGAGATCCAGCCTGTGTGGACTGAATGGCGAACAGCCACACAAAAGCATTTTTTATTGATAGATACACAAAAGTTGTTTTTTTAGGTAAAACAAGTTTCTCATACCCAAGTTCCTGATCTAATCTGTTTGGTGAAGGAAAACGTCACACCCTTGTGACCCTACCCTTATTGTGTACTGTTTTCAGTACTCAATAATGCGGCACTTTCCAGGTGTTCAAGGATTGTCTTGTGACAAAAATTAAGCAAAGGCTGTAAAGCTTCTCCAGAAAAACAACTCTATAAATCAAAGAAAAGAATCACTCTTTTCTACATGATTTCTTCAAGGTCAAAATACTTCTAGAAAGTAAGCATGCATTATGATGTCTGCCCTAGATACAGTGAAAAATAACTATTTAATTCTAATGTTTACCCTAGATATAATGATTCTATGAAAATTCCACTAGAAAAAAAGAAATATATTTATACTATGTGTGATTATGTAAATGAATACAACTAGTTAGTGGCCCGTATTAAGAGTGGTCCTCCCCACACTAACCCTGAAATAGCTGTTACTAATGTACCGGGTTTCTGTTTTCTTGAGTATCTATCTCGGAAATTGTTTCCCTTAAACAAGACAGTTGATCAGTAAGTTGAATTGTAAGATAGCGGTGATGGGGAGTGTAGCGCACACAGACAGAATTGTAAGGTAAGGGTATGGGAAAGTATGGAGCTCACATTTGATCTCAGTACTTTGAAAGGAAATTGAGACAGGATCCTTGCCAACATCTAGGGGATGAGTGGCTTTCTTTATGAGAATCTAGATATATTTTCATTTTTAAATGATGTTTCTTTGCAAGCTTGTATGGAGAGCAGTGTCATGGTCCCAGTGTAAACCCCAGATAGTGGGAGTTGGCTCTCTTTTTCCACCATGTGAGTCCTGGCCATCATGCAATGTCAGAATTCCCAGCCATCAAGAAGCTGGGTAGGAAAAGTAGTCTAGGGACACCAAGCCCTTCATTCTTAAACCACCTTTTCATACATTTTCAGTTTCCTGACTTTTCTGGTACCACTCATCCCCTTAATTCCCCTAATTCTCCTAGTCAGTCACCTCTACAGACTCAGGCTAAATTCAATCTGAGCAGATTCATTTTTCCATATCACTGGTAAACTTAAGGTCTATCTCAATCATTTTATCTAGAGTCTGGCTTTACTTTTGACACGCTCCAACTCCTAATCCTATAGGGTTGTAGTTTTTCAAACACAATTCTAATTCTTTGTACCTTCCAGATTTCAACCTTAAAATAGCTTCTCATGATTTAAGATAACAAGATAGTGGATACTGCCCTCACAGTTTTTTTTTATTTTTTTTTAAATTTTATTTTATTATGTATACAATGCTGACACGAGCCCTTGATTATGCCGGAGGACTTTAACCGAGAGGCCACAAAGGGCAGCAAGGTATTGATAAAAGCCAAAGCCAGAATGATTTTTGAATGCTGCTTTAATCACACAAATCACACAGATACCTAAGAATTGCATAGCACATTATATACATCTTATGGGGAATACAACCTGGCCACGGGTACAGGCTCGGACACTTTTGTCTCTAGTGTCGGGTGTCTTCGAGGTCCCGGAACTTCACAGGTCCAGCCAGGCCTCAGATGCAAAGGAAGCTGCGGTTGCTTGGGGGCCACCTTCCAGGGCTGGTCGGATAAGGTGGTCCTTTCAGGGCTGTTTGTTAAGGTAGTCTGGGATTTTCAAACAGCCGTTCGGAAATAGGCTGGTTTTCCGGAGAGTCTATCAGCTTCCTCATCATGGGTCTAGCCTGCCACGCCTGTGTAGGCTCGGGTTGCATTTTTATACACTTTTGGGGGGCATGGCTTGGCTTATCATTCTTTCACACATCATTAGCACACCAGCTGCTAATCAGCTGACGTTACCTAATTTTATTGCTTAATATCTAGGGGTGTTATTTTATTGCAGAGCATCGCTTAACTTATCATTCTTGCACACACACACACATACTCACACATGTCAGCTGCCTTAAGGGTGTTACTTAGTTATTATTACTATGAATATCTTCTTATCTATCCTTGACAGTTCTGCTGTCTTACAAGCTCTCAATGTCTTAGGAGCGTTGCCCAGTCACTGTCACCAAAAATGTTTAACTTTGCTCCTGACAGCTCTGCTGTCTTACAGGCTCACTACAAGTGTTCTGCCTGAATGCCAGAAGAGGGCACCAGATCTCATTATAGATGGTTAGGAGCCACCATGTGGTTGCTGGGAATTGAACTCAGGACCTCTGGAAGAGCAAGCAGTGTTCTTAACCTCTGAGCCATCTCTCCAGCCCCCACCCTCACAGTTTAACTCCTCTGTACTTTTAGTAAAGAATACAAAAGTGTGGGATTCATTGTGTAAATTCTTTTCTTTGTACCCCACCCAGCATTTCTCTGTCTTTGTCGCTCTCATTAAAAAGTTTATTTGTCTTATAGAACCTATAACCAGTTTTTCTCTCCTATGTAATAGAAACTTGTAAGGCCATGTGTCACTTGTAAGGTAGGTGGAAACGTTGCATCAAAAATTGCCCTCCACCTGTAGGGCCAGCACCACAGATCTTACTTCAACAGTCTGGGAAGTACAGTCAAACACAAGCCAACCCAAATATTCCTAATTTAGGACATGGGATACCAGTTTGAGAAGTATGGAGCTGCCCAAAGCCTGTCTGGGAGATTCTCCAGGTCCCTCCTGAGGTTACAGAGGCCATACCTGAGGCCAATGACCTAAAATCATATCTGTACCAGTCCTGGTCAAGTGCCCGAAAAATAGGCCTTATTCTTTTTGGTTTCTGAATCTGGGAGATGTAAAAGGTGAATAGTTCCTTGTAATTTCCTGGTCCCTGTGAATGCCTCCCAGAAAACCCCGATTCCTCACCCCTCCAAAAATCAAAGTTCTGTCTTCCTAAATTGCTGACCATGCACCCTTTTGGTGAGCCCTTGAGTTCGGACCTTGAGGTTTGGCCAACAGCATCAAAAACAAACCCCAATGCCACCTCACCATGGCTCTGCAAATGTCAGGCTCCAAACCATTCTTACTGCTCACTCATTTTTGAACACTAAGTATAGAAATAGCCACTTGCTCTTTGCCCCAGTGCTGGAGGCACAGCTGAACTGCTGTGTTGTGCCTCAGTGGCTGTCAGATCTAGAACAGTGTCTTCAAGGCAGCTAGTTCTGCTTTTTTAGCAGCCTCTCTTTAATCCTCCAGCATTCTGGAGGCAGGGACAGGCTGATTCCTATGAGTTCTGGGCCACCCTGGTCTAGTGGTGTGTTGCAGCCAAGGAGAGGACATAGTGCAGTAATGTCTCAATACTAAAACCAAACAACAAACAGAAAAGGCTGCCTTAAATTGGATAGGCTGGGCCAAGGAGATGGCTCAGTGAGCAAAGGTATTTGATGATATGCTATGCCACCTGAATTCAATCTCCAAAGCCCACCTAAAAGTTGTAAGAAAAGACTCCACAAACTTGTCTTTTGATCCTTACAAGTACCATGATATGCACACACCCACCCCATCACCCAAATATGATAACAAAGTTTTGTAAAAGTGGGACAGGCTGGCCTAGAATTTCTTCTGTAGTTCAGGCAGACCTGTATTGAGTGGGATGCGGATCACTTTGAAATGAGTTGGGACATAGATCACCACAGATCCAGAAATGAGCTTGAGGGTTTGTTTTTCCGTAAGATAGTAACTTTTATTTATGTTTATAGATATTTTTTCTACATTTATATGTGTGTACCATGTGTGTGCAGTACCCTGAAGAAGATAGAAGAGGATGCCAGATCCTCTGGGACTGCAATTAATAGATCTGACATATGGCTGCAAGAATTGAAATTTGGTCCCCTGCAAGAACAGCTGTTGCATCCAGTTCAAGAGCCCCAAAAGACCTACAGGAATCGACTCCATTGCAAAACACACGAGGGTCTTTTTATTACAAGCTCGATGCAGGTGGCTGCCCTTTACAAAGACATAGGGGCAAGTGACCCCCGGCTCCGGGAGATCAAGGTTTTTAAAGGAACAAAAACGCCAGTGGGGTAGTACAAGCCTTGGGATAAGAGGAACAAAACGCAAGCAGGGTAGTCTCTAGGGACGCTGATCTTTAAAATGATTGGTCTGTTTTTAGGCACCAAGACTGCTCACTGTCAGGCCTGGCTACCTAGGAGACATCTGACCTTTGGTTCTTAGGGGCTATGTGACTCCAGTCACACCCTGGGTGGGGGACTGCTGCTGGACCTCTACTCTGAAAGGAATGTGATCTGGTGATTCTGCCCTAGCCCCTGGGCTGGCCCTCCGCTCTGAAAGGAATGTGGGATTCTGCTGTAGCCCTGGGCTGGCCCTCTGCTGTGAAAGGATTGTGGTCTGGTGATTCTGCCCCAGGCCCAGGAATTAACTCTAAGTTTTTTTTAACGTTTACAGCCAATGCTCTGAACCTGGTGAGCCATTTCTCCAGCTCTTTATTCTGATATTTAATGCTATGTTTTTATTCTCAGGGGCAACTTGGGAGTCAAACTTAGGCCAAAACATTTTATTGAAAGCTCTTTTGAATACTTAATTCTAGCAGCGCTTGAGAAATGGTTCTGCAATTTAAAAGCACTGGTTGTTCTTCTAGAGGATTGGGGCTCAGTTCCTAGCAACCACATAGTGCCCATCTGCTGTCTGTACTTGCAATATCAGGGGGTGCCCTGACCTCCAGGGGTACTTTACAAACTTGGAGGACAGACAGACATGCAGCCAAAGCACCCATATATATGTACAATAAGATTTAAAGAACCCAATTTCTTCTACCACTCACTAAATTCTGTTCCTAGATGTCTTAGTTAGAATTTTATTGCTGTGAAGAGACACCACGACCAAGACAATACTTATAAAGAAAACATTTAGTGGGGGCTGGCTTCCTGTTTCAGAGGTTGAGTCCATTATTATCATGGTGGAAAGCATGGCGGTGTACAGGCAGACATGGTGCTGGAGGAACATATAGTTCTGCATCTGGATCTGAAAGCAGCCAGGAAGCAGCTCTCATTCCACTCTGAGCAGAACATAAGCATAGGAAACCTCAAAGCCCACATTCATAGGGGCACAATCTCTACAACAAGGCCATACCTACTTTACCAAGGCCACACCTCCTAATAGTGCTGCTCCCTGTGGGTCAAGCATTCACACACTTAAGTCTAGGAGGCCCAAACATAGTCAGACTGGCATACCAGATGCCCAAGAAACAGGTCAAAGAGCACAGCAGGGCTGGAGAAAGGAGCAGCGTATTACTTCACCTACCAGCAAAGAAAGTCCTGAGTTTAACAGCCCTCAGGAAAGGGATGACCTTGGTTCATTCTGCTAAGGGTGTGATTGGACAGATCCTGTGTTCATGGAAAGAATTTCCTTTCTTTGTTTTCCTTTTTCTTTTCTTTTTTTTTTTTTTCCAGTTATTTAATCCAAAAGAAAATGCCCAGGAGATAAGAATTTCCATGAAAAATGCTGTTTTGTTTTACCCTAAGGAAGCTGTTCAGAGATGTCTTGATATCTTGGTCGGAAGCTAACTGTGAATGTTTTCTTTCCTGTTGTCAACCTGGAACCATGGTGAAGGGAGTTCTATTTTGATCAGTGATTTTACTAACACATACCTAGCTAGCTCTTTTGCTCAATTCTTTTTTGCTCTGTTTTTCATATTGTTTTCTGGTTTTGTTTTGTTTCTTGTTGGTGTTGTGTGTGTGTGTGTGTGTGTGTGTGTGTGTGTGTGTGTGTGTTTTGTTTTTTACAAATTCTGAATTTCTGCAGTTGAGATGCTCTGAAGACAGATGCCACAGCACATGTGTGAAGGTTAGAGGACCTGTTGGAGTAGTGGCTCCTCTCCTGGGTATTGACTTCAGGCCCTCATACTTGGTTGCACGAGCCTTTACTGACTCAGCCAACTAACTAGTTCCTCTCATAGCACTCTCTTCAAACCTAATCCACCTATTCAGTATAGGGGTTGTAGTTGCTCTGTTTTCATTTTGGGGTAGAGAATACTAGGTCCTCATTCTTGAGCCACCCCATACTTGGCCAACATCTGTCCACTGAGATTTAAAGAATAATTTATTTTGAGGCAGCATCTGGTGATGCTCCTGTCTCAACCTTCTGTGCAGTGGGATTCCAGGACTGGACCACTACTCTCAGTCCTGAATTCATATAGCAAATTAGCAATATGAGTCTGTCTTAAGTAATTTAGCTAAAGGTGTTTGAATTATGGTTTTTAAAAATGTGCTTTTGGTATCTTTCACATTTTCTTACGGTCTATCATGTAGACTTTATCTCTAATCTCTACTAGTCTTTCTAACTCTATCTTTCTATACATTGATGCTTTTGTTTCCATTTTCGTGTATGTGTGTGTGTTTAGGTTGTGTGTATATGTGTGTGTGTTTAGGTTAGGGGAGGTCCTTTTGACAAGGCCTGTGGCAGGCTTTCTCACGTGCCCTGATGAAAGCACCAATTGAACATTACTTTTGGTTTTTGTCCATGGGCAGACTTGGGAAGGTCTAGTCTGTTGCTTGGATCATCTTGAAGGAAACTATGACTGTTGGCCTGAAGGGTGTGGTTACTGTGTGCCCACTCTGAGGCATCCTGTGTTCTTCTGCCAACATTGCTAAATTATCTTTCTGTTGACTGTCCCATTCTCCACCTGTACAAAGTGTATCAGAGCTGGGATGACTTTGCAGTCCAGGCACAAATTCTACAGCAGTGCCAGTCTCTGCAGGTCTGGGACTATTCTGTGCTTGGAGTGGAGGCTGGGGCTGGGAACCACTGTGCTGTCTATTAACAGCACTTTGTCTCCAGAGGAGCTGCTCTTGCCACTCAGGCCTCACTAGCCAGTCAGGTACTCCAGACAGAGAGAGCTACTGGTCAGAATGTGGTGGGTGCGTTGGGTCCTGCATGCTGCGTGCTCTGTTACAGGGCTGAGGAAGGTTCGCCTGGTCCCTTGTGGTACTGTGACCCACTGCTGGGAGCTGTGAAGAGACTGGAGCAAACTTGGAATTCAAGGGGCTGGGGAAGCTGTCCCCACTCAGTGGGGACAGTCCTTGTAAGGGTTTGTACTGGGAGCTGGACTAGGTGTCCTGTGTGATTCTGTTTGTTCACCTAAGGTCCCTGCACCTCCCAGGTAGAAGCGACACTTAGTCACCCTGGCTGCGCCTAAGCAGAACATGGGTAGCAGGAGCCCTTGTGTGAAAAATCCTTGCTGCTTTTGTCATTGTGTAGTGAGTGCACCTCAGCTACTTTTACTGTCTCCTGGGGAGGCAGATTTGCTGACTTGTAGAGATCTAGTTTCTCCAGTGTCTTCCAAAAGTCCTGCAGTTCACATTCAGGTGTAGGATTGAAAGACCCCCGGAGGGTATCTTCCGTCTGAGAGACCCCTGCCCAAGGAACAACGAGGCCAGGCGTTCGGATGCAAATAGCAAGAGGCTTTATTGGATACACGGGTACCCGGGGCGGCAAAGTCACTCGGAGGACTTGCGCGCCCTCTGGGTGGAAAGTTGGGGTTTTTATAGGGTTTTTGAGCAGAAGCGTGGTTACAGAAGCGAGAAGCATGGTTACAGGGGGCTGATTGGTGCATTCAAATGAGACCACAATTTGAGTCAGAGTTTGGCAGAGATACCAGGATTCCAGGAACTGGGTGGTCAACATGGTCATGATGACCCCCTTAACGTGGCCCGCCACCTGTTATTTTATTTTTCCCTATCTCTGTTGGAACAGTCTCTGACAGATATCCCATGAGGGTGGTCACAACAAGTTGTTTTTAGCTCAACTGGGGCAGCCTGACCGCAGATATCCCAAGTGGATGACACAGCTGGGTTTCTTAGTAATTTTCCAGTTCCCCATCTAGCCTACAGAGTTTCTCAAAACAGTGGTGTATCACAAAATGGCGTTAGCTATGTTTAACTTAGGGTGAGGCAGGGGTCTTTCAGGATCTCTCTGCAGTTAATTCTGTGCAGGTGTAGTCAGCATTAATAACACATTTGCAAGTAGATGCTGTTGTTGTCCAGTCAGGTAAAGCCAAACCTACTAGGCTTCCTGGCCTCATTCCTTAATATTTATTCTATTTTAATTGTTGCTTTTTTTTTAACCAAGCCTCATGTTCTGTTGTTCTCTTTATTCTTTCCCAAACAGTACAGACTTTATTGCAGTTGTATTTGAAGTTAGAGAATGTCACTGTCTTTAGTAGTTATCTAATTTTGTGTGTTGATCATTTTTTCATTCATGATTACCTTTTCTTATCAGTTTTGTTGTTGGTAGCATTAGTTGTTAGACTTTTTACACATTTTTTATTTTTTTATTCATTTTATATCCCAGGGTGCCCCCTCTCTCCTTACATTCCGGTTCCCCCTCCCTCTCCTTTTCCCTTCCCTCTCCTTTTTTCCCCAGAAAAGGGAGCTCCTTCACCCCATATCAGCCTTCCCCAGCACATCAAGTCACATCAGGACTGAGCATACCCTCATCCCCTCAGGCCAGGCAAGGCAGCCCTGCCAGGGGTAAGTGATCCAAAAGCAGGCAATAGAGTTAGAAACAGCCCACCCTCCACTCGCCAGGTAATGCACATAAAGACCAAGCCACCCATTAGCCACATGTGTGCATGGTTCCTAGGTCCAGACCATGCATGCTCCTCAGTTGATGTCTCTGTCTCTATAAGTCCCAGTGGGTCTGGGTTACATGTCTCTGCTCGTCTTCTTGTGGGTTCCTGTCATCTCTGTCCTCCATCTTTCCCCCACCACTTCCACCAGAGCCCCCGGAACTTTGCCCCATACTTGGCTGCAAGTCCCAGCTTTTGTCTCGAACAGCTGCTGAGTGGAGCCTCCCAGGCAACAGTCAAGTTAGGCTCCTGTCTGCAAGCATAGCAGGACATCATTAATAGTGTCAGGGGCTGGCTGTCTACCATGAGGTAGGTCTCAGGTTGGGCTAATCATTGGTTGGAGCATTCCCTCAATCTCTGTTCCCTCTTTATCCCTCTAGGCAGGGTAAATTTTGGATCAAAGGTTTTTTCGGTGGGTTGTTGTTCCCCTCCCTTCACTAGTCTTGCCTGGCTAGGTGGTGAACAACAGAACACCAACAGCGCAGTCTGTGTGATCCACAATTAATAAATGGGATCTGATGACACTGAAAAGCTTTTATAAGTTGAAGGACACTGTCAATAGAACAAAATGGCAGCCTACAGATTACAAAAAGATCTTAACCAATGCTGTATCAGTGAGCTAATATCCAAAATAAACACCAACAAATCAAATAATCTAGTTAAAAAATGGGGTACAGAGCTAACCAAAGAATTCACAACAGAGGGAATCTCAAATGACTCAGAAATACTTAAAGAAATTCTCAGTGTCCTTAGTCATCAGAGAAATGCAAAGCAAAACAACCCTAAGATTCCATCTTACGGGGGCTCCAAGATGGCGGTGACCACTGCACATGATGTCTGAGGAGGAGAGGATCTGAAACTCTGAAACTGGTGAGTGGATGGGTGGCTGGAGCCAGAGCATTGACTTTGAGGCTTCCTGCACTACAGGGGAGAACTTGGGAGCTGGAACAGATTGGACCTAGGACCACCCCCCCATCTCACCTCCCCTGTAGACGTCTCCAGAGTCTGAGAGTGGTGAACTGTTGGCCCCCTATACTCTCCTGTGCCCCAGTGGCAGCGGTGGCCCAGGTACAGGCCAAACAGCGGAACCCACTGCAGGCCCAAATCTTAGAGTAGAGAACCTGAGGCAGCGGCAGTGTGGAACCCCTGCGCTTTCTACACACACCTGCAAGAGAGTAAGCCCCCAGGAGAGTCAGACATTGGATCCCTCCACCCACAGCTCCACTGTGAGCAACACTGGGATCCCTGGGACAGCTTTCTCAATATTGAAGCCCCTGTTTTGTGGGTCCTCAGTGGAGTCCAGGCAAACAATTCCTTGAGTCAGATGGTACAGCCCAGATAGATCTGAGTGCCTGGAGCACAGTGTGACAGGCTTGTGAGCCACCAAGCCATTCAGGGCACCTGCGCAGGCACACTGCACCAGTGAACTAGCCATGTTAATGAATCAATCGGATTAACATAGTGAAAATGGCCATCCTGCCAAAAGCAATCTAAAAATTCAGTGCAATTCCCATCAAAACACCGACACAATTCTTCACTGGCCTGGAAATTTTCAATTTCATATGGGAAAACAAAAAACCCAGAATTGTTAAAACAATCCAGTACAATAAAAGATCTTCTGGAGGTATCTCCATTCCTGATCTCAAGCTGTACTATAGAGCAACAGTAATAAAAAATAGTTGAATCAAATTTAAAACCTTAGTAGCCTTATGTGGTGCTTCTACCCAGTTAGAAATGCAGCTTCTTGATGACATCGTCTCCAACAGTCACACTCAAGCACACCAAGAGACTGTCCTCATTGCCTCCACCATACCAGATCCAAGGTTTCCCAGGTTCTCTGAGGGAACTGGGTGGGGAGGGAAACAAGGGATAATGCCATGCATTCAGAGAAAAGATATATATTTAAGCCTGAGTTTGGAGGCCTCCAATATTATAATCCTTTCTTAGCGTAGAGAAGGTTATATTATAAAGCCTGTAACCCAGTCAGAGGAGTTGACTCCCCCCTCTTTGGAGGAAATATTTTCTTCCTTTCATCTGTTTGTCTCTCTCTTTTTCTCACTTCCCCTCTTTCTCTCTCTGATTTCATTAGTATCTTTCATTCTTTCCTTTAGAGCTCTCTTTTACTTACGTTATATTTTTGTCATAGTTTCTATTAGCTCAACAGCCTCAGGCTCCTATTTTTGAAGGTATAGTCCACAATAAGTAGGACTAACTGTAAAATTAAGAGGTATGCCCTTTTGGGAGTAGGTTTGTCTTGTTTAGGTATGTCACCCTAGGTGTGCTTTGGAGCACTACAAGGCAAAGGTTTCTTTCTGTTGCCTGCCTGTGTATAACGCTATAACACCCAGCCTCATGCCTGCCCACCGTGAGGCTTCCTTTAAAGATAATAATGGAGTAATCCTCTGTCACTATAACCAATCCCCAAAGTATTCTATTAAAAGAATTGCCTTGGTCATAGTGATTTTTCACAGCAATAGCACGGCCACTAAGGTTGTTTATATATATAATCATTTTGATATATTGTATCTCCATTCTGCATATGTTGCTAGTGGTTCCTTTAGGACAAGGATCCTTTCTAGAGGAAGTTAGTCTCGGAGGATAGGCTTTGAGTGTTTATACCCTCACCACCACTTGTCTTTTGTGTGGTTGAAACTGAGCAGTTCCCCTCTCATACAGCCACACTATCACCACCAATACTGATTCTATCCCTAAATAAAATACAGTAAACTAGAAGTTGCTTCTCTTCGAGAAGCCATTTTTTCTGCCATCATAGTTTTGTTTTTCTATTTGTCTCATTTGGAATTAGGTTCTTCTACATGTCTAGCATCTTGACTTTTGAACTTTGGCAGAGGGTTTTATACCAGGATATCTTTCGTGCAAGACATTCATACTGATCTCCAGAATGATTCGATTGCAGGTGTGTTACATTCTATATACCCATCTTTTTGTTTTTGTTTTCTCTAACTTTTAAAATATGTGCATGAGTCTTTTGCCTATATTTATGGGTGTGAACCATGTGAAAGCATGGTGTTCACTGAAGTTGTGGCGTTGGACAATTCTGTTGGCCTGGAGTTAGGAATGGTTAGGAGCCTCAAAAGTGAGGGCTGGAGATTGATCCAGGTCCTCTGCAAAAGCAGCAGATGATCTTCACTTAGCACATTGTTATTTTGCTGGTGGTGTTAATGTTTTGTTTTCTTAGGATTGTTATTTACTTCACTAATCTCTTTGAGAACTCTTTGATCTGTCAATAAATTACTAACTGCATTTTTATAGGCATATTGTATTAGGTTTACAGTTATACAGGAAACTCCAGTTTGCTGATAGACAAGTACATTTCTTTACTGGACAATTAGTTCTTCGGAGAAATTTTCAGCAAACCCCTGCATGCTTCCTATCTTTTGTTTTATTATTTTTTGAGACAGGCTCTCATTATGTACCTTTACCTATCCTGAAAATTACTGCATAGACCAGGTTGGCCTGAAATCATAGAGAAGGATTCACTTGTCTCTGCCTCTTGAGATCAGAGATTAAAGGTGCGCGTCACCACACCCATCTTTTTCATACTTTTTTTTTAAGTTAGTAATTTTGATACAATTTTGCAGATGTATCCTGAATATTGCTGCTCTGTTTGCATGTCTTTTTGTATATGTTAGTAGGCCTTTCTCCTACAGTGCCATATCCTATTCAATGTGCACAGTAATAGAGGTATGATTCTCCTTTTCTGTTTCCTTCTTAAATGACTTGGTGATTGTATATGAAATTTTGTGCCAAGGAATGACTATGTTGAACATGCAGAATTATATAAATATTTTCAATTTTTTTCAGCATATTTACCATGCTGTCAGTCTCAGAATTTCTATTATAGACATGTATGTATACCTTATATATTCACACACACACACACACACACACACACACACACACACACACATATATACACACACATAAATATATATGCTGTGCTTTAGGATGAAGTGACCTATGAGGATGTGCATGTGAACTTCTCTCAGGAAGAGTGGGCTTTGCTGGACCCTTCTCAGAAGAGTCTCTACAAAGATGTGATGCTGGAGACCTACTGCAACCTTACTTGTATAGGTAATAATATGAATTTTCCTTCACTTTTTATCTAAAGGTGATAAGCCTTTCTGAGAGATCGGTGCTCTTCTGTGATTTTTATTATTAAAGAGTAAGAATGTGGTGACTAAATCATGCATTGTTGTAAGGTTCACTGAAGATACTAATTTAAATTTTGCATAATTTCCACTAATATATCACATATTTTCTGATACTGTATTTTAGGCTACAAATGGGAAGACCACAATATTGAAGAATATTGTCAAAGTTCCAGAAGATATGGAAGGTAATTTTCATGTGCAAGCTGATACATATGTGCCTCTGAAGAAATTTTAATGTACCCTGAAGTTTTAAGGAAAAGCAATAGTTTAAATAAGCACAGTTTTGTGTGATTATTAAATTTTCAAAACTACATATCTCGATGTCAGGTAGCTACCCTCTCTCTTCTCCTATGCCCTTTCCCTAATCCCCTGACAGGGGAGGACCTCCCTCCCCATCTATCTGACCCTAGCCTATCAGGTCTCATCAAGGCTGGCTGCATCATCTTCCTCTGTGGCCTGGCAAGGCTGCACCCCGCCCCCCCAGGGAGAGGTGATCAAAGAGCTAGCCACTGAGGTCATGTCAGAGACAGCCCCTGTTTGCCTTATTAGGGAACCAACTTGGAAACTGAGTGGCTATGGGCTTCCTTTGAGCAGGGGTCTAGGTCCTCTCCATGCATGGTCCTTGATTGGAGTATCGGTCTCTGCAGGCTGCCTTGGGCCCAAGTTTTTTGCCTCTGTTGGTCTCCTTGTGGAGTTCCTGTCCCCTCCAAGTCTTTCTATCTCCCTCTTCTTTCATAAGGTTCCCTGCACTCTGCCCAAAGTTTGGCTATGAGTCTCAGTATCTCCTTCAATACCCTGGTGGGTAGTCTTTCAGAGGTCCCCTGTGGAAGATTCCTGTCCTGTTCCTTGTCTTCTCCTACTTCCAATATCTATCCTGTTTGCCCTACTGAGTGAGGTTTCAGACTCTTCCCTAGGGTCCTCTTTCTTGTTTAACTTCTTTAGGACTATATATTTTAGTATATTTATCCTATATGAGACATGTATATAGGATATATATGTCTAATATATATATATATATGTCTAATATCCACTTATAGGTGAATATATATCATATGTGTCTTTCTGCTTTTGGGATACCTCACTCAGGATGATCTTTCCTATGATTTGCCTGCAAATTTCATGATTTCCTTGTTTTTAATTGCTGAGTAGTATTCCAATATGTAAATGTACCATACTTTCTGTATCCTGTATCCATTCCTCAGTTAAGG